>NC_048219.1:147688057-147885242 GCF_002007445.2 Ailuropoda melanoleuca
TTTTTTTTTTTGAACCCATCTACCATTTAAGGGGATTCTTGGTCGTCATTGCTAGGTTGCTGGTCTTCTGATGGACCGACTAGGCTACTGGATAGAAATTCAGCATGTAAAGCTTTCTGCTCACATAAGAAAATCATTCTCCTGGAGCTCAGTAATGGGACAGAAAACTGGAGGTGCTTTTGGATACACAAGGATGGAAAATTTAGGGGATTGCTTTAATTCATGGGAGTTAAGAGAAAAAGCTATCCCAAAAGAGATTATAGAAAATATTTATTTGCATTATGTGTTGTATTCCTGGTCCCTCTTTTTGCTGCCNTGCAGAGAGATCAGTGTGCCAAGAAAAGCCTGCATAAGGTACTATCGGAAATGATGGAGGTCTCCTGAGTTTGTATACTGACACCCAAAATAAATGAAATAGTTTTTCTCATACCTGACATTCTGGCCATAAAATTGCAGGTGTGGTCTGATGGTTACATCCCATCAAGGCTCTGGTTTCCTTCCATCTTGTTGCTTTGTCATCATCGGTGTGTTACTTCACCCACATGTTCCACCATGGTTCCCACCCCCGTCCTCACTCCAGTCAGCAGGAAAGGGNGGGGAGTGGGAGAGGAAGAAACAGGCTCATAGCAGAGGAGCCTGATGTGGGGCTCGATCCCATAACGCCGGGATCACGCCCTGAGCCGAAGGCAGACGCTTAATGACTGTGCCACCCAGGCGCCCCTATATGTTATTCTTTGATACTTCAGGTCATATGATNTCCCATAACGCCGGGATCACGCCCTGAGCCGAAGGCAGACGCTTAATGACTGTGCCACCCAGGCGCCCCTATATGTTATTCTTTGATACTTCAGGTCATATGATTTTTTTTTTTTTTGATGTAGTACCGCACTGAGATAAGATTTGAGGCTGGGGAAGAAGATACCATTTTATTTGAAGGACTTAGGATATTCCTCTTGCCCAAGTATTTTCTGAACTTTTAAAGGTCAATAAATTGAATAGATAGGTGCCCGTATAATGAAATCTTGGGTCCTAGAGAAAAAATTCACCAAATTCTCTCCTCTGCCCAGTTTCCTAGAATCTATCTTTTGGTAGATTAAGTAATGACTGACAATTCTCCAAAAATGTACCTGTTCCTTCCTCTGTGGAGTGACTTATTCAGTCTCTAACATTTTAGTGTACATTGATTTACATTTCGGTTATCTGATAACTGCAGAAACGAGGGCCTGGGGACACACACAGGTGAAAAAACTTCCAGCCGAGGGGAGGTGTTTGAAGCAGGGATAGAGTAAAAGCGGAGAAGTGGGCAGCGGAGAGGGTATCAAAGACAAATTTCATCTATTTGCTTTTTGCCTGAGGCTGACTCAGCCACAAAAATTTAAAAATGCGAATAATAAAAAATATGTTTCTCAAGGAAAACCTCCTTTATAGAAAGACTATTTTTTTTCTTTTCTTTTTTCTTTCTTTCTTTTTTTTTTCCATGTGGTATTACTTGTTAAGGGAAAGTTTTCTCTGGAATAAATGAAAGACACTATATTTTCTCTAGGTACACTTCTAAGCCTTTCAACAAATATGAGAAAAGCTAGAAAGGAATCTTCCTTTCCTGAAAGCCTATTTTTGTGGGATGGATTTAGAAATTCATCATGTTTGTCAAAATATGACAATTATTTATCAAACTTGATAGACTTCAGGGCTGTTTCATGGTCTTATTTCATTTATTTTCTGTAAGCAATCCCTCTTCTTCTTTTGACAAGTGAATGCAAACAACATTTACAGACTGACATATTTTTCCCAGAGCCATCATCATTGGATTTAATGATCACCAGTGATGACATTTTTCCTTCATTTTTAGCCTTAATTCCACAATATAAATGGGACACAAAAGCAGGTTTGTGTGGCAAGCCCCATTTGAGGGATAAGTATAGTTCAGAGCCCTAGGGAGATGTCTTGTTTATAAAGCTTTTCCTTCCATTAACACTACCTGACCTTCAGGGTGGTCTCACATAGCCCTCATGTGCCACAGATAACAGGCCTCAGGATGACTAAGACTATATGTGTCACAAATCCTCGATAGCAGAAAACCCAAATTATCTTGTCACCATTTCACACAAATGAAATAGAAGCCCAAGATAAGGACAATGGCTATTTTCCACAAGATGGCAGTGGTCTTTGTGTAAAGAATAGAAGGATAGAATTCACTAGGTCTGATACCAACTATGACAAAATTTTGCCCTTGTGAATTTAATGCCTGTGAAAACCGTGTTATGGTTGTTTTCTCTGCCATGGGCTGAGTTCTGAAGAACAATTAGCTCTATTTTCATTGGAGAGAAAAAAATGCCACATATATAATATAATGTCTTATATAATGTCTTTCTCTAAGGAGCCAAAAGTATTTTGCAGCTGTTATTTAATTAACCTCACACTATGCCTCTGAGGCAGGAAAAAGGAATTACTGTATATCCTATTTATCACAGTGAATTTAAAAAATTTACTGATATCATTCATAGGGGGAAATGGTGGCACAGGGAATAAAACATTTGTTGAGTTCTGGTGCATAGCCCTAATTATTAAACCAAGCTGATTTTCTGTAGTGGGTGATGTTTATAAATTTAGAGAAGACGAATTTTAGTTTGTATTAAAAAATGAATTCCTCACAAATGCGAATTCCAAAACAGTGGTTTTCCCATTTTAATTTGAGTGCCTAAGTACTTTAGTTTGTGAGTTTATTGCATAAGAATACAGGGGAGCTTTCAAGACACAAAATCCATGTCCTAGACAGTCTGCTTTAATAGATCTAGGAAGGGGCGAGGTATTTCTTCTAGGAAGTAATTTGCATGTTTTAAATCTAATCCAGGTGATTCTGAGACTTGTGGTTTTGCCCACACTTTGAGTTACTGCTCTACAAGCCTGAAAGTAATATACTGGTATGATAGAGAAATGGACCCAATTTCTGAAATTAAAAGAACATAATTTCTCTGGAGAAAGATAACTCCATATTACTTAAAAACTTGAAACATAACACTTTTCCTCAATTTGGAAGGGTAAATCCGTAAGTGTAATTATTATGCCTTATTCATAAGTTTTATTTAAAAATCAGTTAACAAAATTTTAAGCATAATTATTTTTAAACTGTACTGTCAGAAGAATAACTATAATGATTTTTTTTTTAATTAACACATGATTTGTCTTTCTCTTGAATTCAGTGGTCATTTTTGCCTAGGCTTTAAGTAACTGGATTCTGGTCTATCTAGAATCTTGGACTCATAGGACTAGAAGGGACCCTAAAGATTTCCAGGTGCCAAGTGTAGTATAAAAGTTAACCCACTTCTGGTAGCATGAATCTGTTCTCCTTCTGAGATAGAAATCATCCAAGTCTTTTTACTTGGTCTTATCTGCTTGTTCTATTGAACCTACATTAGTTCTCATGATAGTTAATACAATGGTAAACTTGACTGAATCACTGAGTTAACAGATGACACATTCCGAAGAAGTATGAGTCCATGATGCAGGATATTTAAGGGAGATGATAACAGACTGAGTAAAGATGGCTGTGTGACTGCAGGAACCTTCCCCTTGTATTTATGGTACAGAAGGGTCAAGGATTGGATTGTGAAGGTGACTTTCACAGAGGGCTATTCACGTGCTGTGTCTCTTGAACCTGTCCACAAAGGGATGATGGGTTTCTGCCTTTTGTCAAATTAAGAGAAAGTGTGATTTAAGGAGAAGACAAGGACATAATTTGGGCTTCTGATGGTTTGGTGAACATTATGATGGGTGTATAATTACTATCTGGAAGATCTTATGGCAAGAGTAGGGCGGTCAGTCTTCTTTGACAGCCAGATTGCTCCCAGAATAGCTGCATTCTTATATCGTCATATTCCTGCCAGTCCTTGGCAGTGTCTAGCTTCCTAATGTTTACCAGTTTATTAAATGTAAGCTGATATTTTACGTTTGTTTTAATTTGCATTTCTCTGATAGCCGGTGAACCTGAGCATCTCATTAATTGTTTGCTGCATTTTGGTATTTTTCAAAATATGTTGCTTATTCCTATTCTTTGCCCATTTTTCTGCTGGGGCTGTTATTTTTTTTTTCCCTATTGATTTACATAAGTTCTAAGTGGGATCTAGTGTATGTTTATGTACATAGCATATTCTGGTGTAATTCTCTGATGCTTTCAGAAATTATAAATACATTCTCCCATTCTGTCAATTATTTATTAACTTGGTGGTATCTCTCATTGAGTAGAAAGTCTTAATTTGGTTGCCATGAAATTCATCCCTTTCCCTTTGTTCAGTCTTCATAATTTTGTTTAAGCAGTCCTGCCTTGCTTAGGATACAAAAAATGTTTACCCAGGTATTCCCCATTGATTGCAAATTAATACCTGTTATATATTTATGTTGATGCAGAGATGCACAAATTATTTTTCTGCTTCACCTAGAAAATAATCAAGACTATCAATAATAAAAATAATTATATAAAAAGCTACTCCTATAAAAACAGATACATTTGAAGTGTCAAAAACAGTGGAGACAATTTAGAACTATATAGCTAGTACTTCTGAAAGTGAGGTCTGTGGGTTACTTGCCTTATAGTTATCTTAGATATTCATCAGAAGGGCAGATTTGAGGTCCTTATCCCAGACTTGCTTACTCAGAATCTCTTGGTGTGGACCCAGAAATCTTTTTCTTAATATGATTTTGAGGTATTTTGAATGTGTACCAAGAACTGTTTAATACCACTAGGCTAGGAGTACTAAGTTTGAGCTTTAAATCAAGATTTGAGCTTTTAGGCAGCACTGATTATGAAGAAAACATTATGGGATGTAAATTCTAACTATGTGATAAAAATAAATGCCTAAGTTCTATACGAGAATTAAGCTTTATCCTGGTTCTAAATTCTGAAAGGATATATATCCCTATCCATGCTGAATCTGTATGAATCCTTTTGTAGAGGACCCTGAGCAATATAAAGACAGTCTTTCAAAAGTAATTTTAAAAAAAATATTTAGTAATGGTTTTTTTGTGGTCTTTGGTTTATTTAATCTTCAGCAGAAACTGAGAGTAAAACATTAAATGCATTTTTCCAACTGAGTTTGAATTTGTTTTTTATAATGTATCAAGATTAAGAACTAGTTCAAACTGTTCTGCATTGTGAGGAATACTCTTGGGGTGGGGGGAAGGGCAAGGTAAAGAGGGCAAGGTAAAGATGCTTAGTCATCACAGGGTTCCCTGGTTCAAGATTTTTATATCAAAATATGGTATTAATAGGAACATTGGCAAAGTATCAAAATGTTGAGGTAAAGGTCTCCTAGGTTGTTACATAATGAGAGGAGGATGGGAAAAACTACTTGTAGTGGACCAGTGGAGACTGAATTGTTCAAGGATTCCTGAAGTGCTCTTTCTTTCTACTCCAAAGCTTTCAATTGCTGATCAATACATGAAAGCCCCAGGAGCCCGTGGTATTGGCTTTGTTGTTAGATATCCTACTTAAGGACTCTCTTTTGATAATGTGTCAGAGTGACTATAATTTGATTGAAAAACACTTAGCACCAGTTCAGTGTACCTGGAATCGTAGAGTTTTAGGGATAGGAAAAAGCCCTTTCAAGTTATCTAGCTCAATTCGTCGTTTTATGTGAGAAAACTGAGAAAACAAAGAAGTGATATGGCTTAGATCTTTCATTTATTGGCAGAGCTGAGCCTAGAATTCAGTACTCCTGAGCCAAAATACAAGAGAAAATTGAGAATAGAGCTTTATTCTGGAAAATAATGGATTGGGGCCAACACTGAGGTAGATTTTCTTCACATCTGCCAACTTCCAGAGAAGGGCAGAGGGGATCAGGTGAGCACTTTAGATGCATGAAGGGTTCTATTTTGAGATACTTGTAGATTCACATACAGTTGAAAAAAATAGTATGGAGAGAGAGTTTTATTTTGAGATACTTGTAGATTCACATACAGTTGAAAAAAATAGTATGGAGAGATAGTTTTATTTTGAGATACTTGTAGATTCACATACAGTTGAAAAAAATAGTATGGAGCGATAGTGCTCTTTACCTAATTTCCCCCCAGTAGTACCATCTTGTACGACTATAGCGCAATATCACATCCAGGATATTGACCTTGATGCAGTCAAAATATAGAACATTGTCATAAGGATCTCTCATGTTGCTGGTAGATATATATGTTAATAAGTGTTTTTTTTAATTAATTAAAATAAAAGATATTACCTCGTATCTTTTATTAGACTATATCCAAGATCAGGTCATATTTTATTTCTTAAGGTGTCCATATTAAGTCTAAGAACACTCTCTACTTCCACTCAAATGAAGGGAGCTTCATGAAGAACCTTCTTTTCTAAGACAAAACAAACTCAGTCCTGTCCTCTACCTCTAGAGGGGGGACCTAGATGGCAGGAAGTCCTATTTGGGAAAAGTAGCTAATGACTCCCAAGATGGTTGTAACTTTCTCTTAATTCCTTTAAAAATGTTACCAAATCAAGACTATAAAGAAAAAAAAATAAAAGAATAAAAAATAAAAGTGAGTATTAATCACCTGAAATATTGAGTTACTTTATATTAATAAAGTAAGAGTACTACAAAAGTAAAGGCATTCATAAATGATATCCATATTAAATTCTGAAACTTTGGTTAAAATTTGGATATTAAATAAGCACTTAAGAATAATGTATTTAAGATGAATAAGCTTAAGAATGTGATAAGAAAATATGGGGACTTAGGTTTGATCAACATAATTTTAGTTAAAATTCTTGCAGAGGCTTGACATCAATAATTATTGTATAGGGAGTTCCTAAGCAGCAGGCACAAAGTTTCAGTTAAGCAACACAAATAAACTCTAGAGATCTGCTGTTCAACATTCTATTTATAGTCAACAATAATATATTGTACACATAAAATTTGTTAGGAAGATAAGTCTCATATTAAGTGTTCGTACTACAATAAAAAATGTTGTTTAGACCTGAATCAAGCAATCTATGTACAGAAAGTAAATGGATTTTGAAAAATAAGATGGGAATATCAAAGCAATTCTTGCCGATAAAAATAAAAGGAAACACACGATGCAGAGTACTAACCACTATGTGATCATTGCCAAAATAAAAGGAAACAATCTTCATTAGAAAAATCTGGAAAATAAAATTTATGGATGACAAAAAATGAATTGGATCTGGATTTATTAGGGTATTTTCAATGAAGATATAGAGAAGTTAAAATGAGTGTTCATAATTGATATAGCTATCAGGTGTAAGAAAATTTTTTTCTAGAATTTCTTTTGAGTTAAAGCAAGAGGAATATCAGCAGGGCCAGTTTCATGTCTTGGGTAATTTGTAGTACTAGTAATACCTCAGGAAAACTCTTCTTAACTAATTCATTTAAGGACAATAGCAAGAGATCAAAATCATGTAATTTCTAAGTTAGATTTAGAGTCAAAGAGACTGATTCTTATTTTTACATAAGAGAGCAAACAAATTAATAAACAGAATGCTCTTTTAACGGATTCTAGAGGAGAGGACTAGGACTTACCTTGTCCAACATAAGACTGTCTTTTTGCATTTCAGTATTTTATTGCTGTTTCACTGTCCGACATCAAGGTTACTGGCAAATTAATCCTAATTTCTAAAACACAGTTAACAACTATTTCTTTTCCTTCAAAATAAGATTGAAGTTTTGTGAAATGGTTTGAAGTAATAAAAAGAAGTTATCCGTCATAAAACCAAACAAGAACTTCTCATCTATCTTTAGCACTCTTAGGATGGTGAAAGTTTAATGTTAGCCGCAATGCTATAAGCATTCAGGAACTATCCAGGGAAGTTATTAAAGTCAGAATGCAACACAATTCAATGAATTTTTAACCGACTGACAATTTTAGGAAAAAAAAGTGTTTGCTTTTTTTTTATATGATTTAGTCTTTTATAAATTTCTTACCACCAGAAACAATAATTTTTCATTTCCTGATTGACTATACTGGATATTTAAAAATCCTACTCTGCAAACACGGGGTGCAGACATGCAGAGAAAGCCTTCAGTATTTCATGTGTTTACTACTCTCGTTTTGCCATTGGTTGGGAAAGAAGGTTAAATAGTCAAAACTTCATTAATTGCTTAAAAAATTTAGCTCTAGTCATTGAATTATTAATCAGAAAATAGAAGTGACATGTCAGTGGTTGAAGTTGGAATAAGTCCCTGTGGGGCCAGGATGGGAGGCTGTTTAGGTGGGTTTAGCAAATCCTGTGCCTGTTAGATAACAGCACATCAACTGGGCCACTCATTGGCTGGGGCAGTCAAGAATAACAGACCTGTGTTGGGCTAGAAAGTTGGTGAAGCAGATGCATAACTGTTATCTCATGACATGTGACAACCTGCACCTTGAAAAGGACCTTGCTCAGAAAATGTTAGAATTTTCAGAATGAAACCTTTGACCTGCATTTAATTAGGTACTCAACAAGAAGCCATAAGAAATCATACTTCTCTGTTGAAGAGGCTTGAAAGCATACCCTTATGCGCAGCGTAAACCCATGTTTTATAACTCCCTTTATTGATAAGTCAGAACCTAAATTTTCTTATGAAAACCAAGAGCTTCACATCCATTCTTTTTTTTCCCAGAGGAAATAATCTGCAGTAAGACAATACAGTCTGTTTGACAGATGTGAATCACCTTGTTCTGCCTTTATGAGAGCCCAGGGGCTGGATCTTTGAGAGGTTGACTGCCTAGCCAGTGTGAGGTTACCAACACTGGATCATTCTACTTTAACTTCTTTCTCTAGGGGAATAATAGTAATAATTGGATACTTCTGTTTTGCCCTGTGAGGAGAGACAACATCATGTTTAAACTTACTTTCCTTTCATTAATTTTTCATAATTATACTTTCTGAATTTGTACTCACAAACACATACTCCAGTGTAATCCTTATAGTCTATAAATAGAAACATTTAAAATTTTGCATTCATAGTTTAGGGACATGAATTAATTATCTGCAACTCTTCGCTACCTCTTGTGACTATTTTAGCTTATTACCATGGTAGCCATATGCTCTACATGTTAACCTGAAAACAATACCAATTAAGAAGATATATTTTATCTCCTTTTCCACTGTATCACTGTCTAGTTGATCAATGTGGGAAGTATAAGACCAGGATTATATATTCTCTATTATGTAATGTTAAATGCATGGATTTGAGAAATTAGGTAAAATTTTCACCTTTTTTCCATCTTGTGCCTTTGGTTCCCAAGAAACTATGTGAAGGTAGTTTGAGGGACAAAGGAAATTTTGAGGTGAGAGATCACTGTCTTTAGTTCTCAACAATTTATTTCTAAGTGCAATGTAATTTTGCATGAATGATGTATGAAGATAATCAGTTGTACAATGTAAATGGTTCTTACTGCTTTCTCTTGTTACTCCAATTGGCTCATGAGAGATAATCTTTAAATTGGATCTGATATGCATCTATAACTAATAATGGAGAAAAGAGTTCAGGCAGTAGATCTATTTCATTCAAAAGAGTGACAGCTATAATTCTGCTCTTTTTCCAACCTGTGTCATATATAAAATTTGCCTGGCATTGTGAAGGACCCAGTTAGAATATGATGGTTCAAACCTAAGCATGCTAGAAAATGATAGCCTTATTCTCACTTGAGAGCACAAATGTGAAGGTATCTCAGATTCTTCAAGTTTTTTGCAGAGTTTTTTTCTTCCTGGGCTGGACAAGTAAGCCTGGGACGCACCTACGTTATCTGCTCTACTTTCGGTGGGGAAAACATTGCAGTTTCAGTGCATAAACATATTTTTATTGAGGTATAGGTTTTTATCCATTTTCAAGCCAGGAAAATGAATAATTCTGTATTTGAGCTGCAACACCTGTAAGTTCTAAACTCTAAGATCTAGTTATTAGAAAATATTGTCCATAAGTACAGTTAACATTATAACTGATAGCCTTGGGCAAATATAATTGATGTAGACTAACACCAGTTTATAATTGAAGTGCAAGAACAGCGTGACTGAACTTTAAGTAACTCAGAACAGAATGAATAGTTCATGAAAAAATTAAATGTCTATCTGAGAATAGTGGGCAGTACAGCCTTATATTTGTATGCAAGCAAGCCAGAAACTTGAAAGTTTGGCCATTGTGTGGCAGATTGAAGATTCCAGATATAGCATAGGTGATGGGGTTTTTTTTCTCCTAGCCACTTCTTTTTGGGATTTCATGTTAAATTCTCAATACCTGCTTATTATATCCCTCTTGAAGCTACTGTTTGACTTCTGCCCGACTTTGCCAGAGAGTGACCGTGGGCCTCCCATATTGCCCAATTCCTCACATGCACAACGTACACTTTAACTGAACATTTGAAATCATTGTGGCAGTCTACCGCATAGTGGACAACAGAAAATAACCTAAAACTACTCTTCTTACAATTCCTTGCCATCTCTACCTTGGGGATTCCTTATGATTATCCCTTTCCTTGACTTTTGTATGTTAATAGTATCTCCCTTACTCCCTTGAATATTCCTCCCAATCATACTTGGAATTTTGTAAACTTCTTGAAATAAGATCCAGAATTATAATATTTCATTAACAGATCCTAGTTCAAATTCTTAGGCAGTCCTTTTTCTCCCACTAAGCAAAGAAAAATCTAAGCATTTTTTCCTCTATAATATATATGTGAAAATGAAAGTTATGAAATTACTTGGCATTCATCCATGACATCAGAAGAAAGAACTTGCATTTTTGGTGCATTCCTGGCATCTCATCAAAATAATTTTGTGTGTACTTCTGGCTCTTTTTAAATGATTACTCTTGTATCTTTTATTTATATAATATTCAAGATTAGTCATAGTACCTGTGGAAATTCAAACTTTTTTTTTGTTTATATAAATATCACTTCGGTGTCATTGGATTGGCATATTAAAAAGTACTCTAAATTATTTGGATGTAAAATTCCATAGTCAGTGAGCAGTATCCTCTTAATGATTTTTAGATTTTCCAGATTCTAGAAATTATAGATTTTCAGTAGTCTTAATGAAGGAGTAAAAGTAAGATACTTTTTGTCTTAGTGGTAGTGAAGACTTGTTTATTTTTCTTACAGATTCAGATTTCTTGCTACTCTCTGATACGTTTTCCTAGAAAAGGAAATACATATCACAGTTTAATTTTTTTAAGTATATAAATTATTTGAAATTTTGTAGTATTTAATGAAATAAGAGAATTGTAGTTTAAGCTAAGACTGTTAAAAGAGAGAATTGTAGTTTAAGCTAAGACTGTTAAAACAGCAGCTAAAAGCATTGACCTAAAACACTTCCTTTCATTAAAGAGTTACTAAGAGACTCTGTTTTAAAGAATTTCCTGGAGCTGGGAGAGACCTAAGTGGTCATTTGGTCTATTTACTCTATAGAAAACTTACCTATTTGTATATCCTAATTATTTCAAAATAATGTCTTCCCATATGGCCTCAAACCCTTTCTCATATATTTAAAATCTTTTCTTTTCAAAACGTTGGTTTTCCCTTGAAGATAAAGTCTCTTTCTCTCATGATTTCCTTCCCTTCTAAACCTCACTCTGATTTTACTCCCTTCTGCTTGGCTTTCTTCTCTGAAAAAGTACATGCCTATATATTCCAGGGGGCTCAATTAATTCTGGTATTTAATCCCATATTAAGATACTTTGGTATTCCTATAGACAAGTTATGCCTAACCTTTTTTGGGGGAGGGGGACTTCAAAATTCTAAAGCTTGGCTTATTTGTTTGTTTATGTAGATATTTTTGGTTAATAAACTCCCTTGGATCACAAAAATGTAAGGTTAGTATGCTATCATCTACAAAATCTCAGCTATTATATTTAATAGGTCCTAGTGCTGCCCCCTTGGCTACACTGTGTTGTATATATGTTCTTTTCGATCAGATAACTTTAGTAAAGCATTGTGGGTGATCTGAAGACTCTGACTAAACCTAAAATTACACTGAGCAGCCACTGTAAATCTCCTCTTTGTTTAATGCTGTGCCATATATCAATAACAATAATAGCAGCTAATGCTGGTGATCTTGAAGATGTCTGTCAATCAAGTACATGATTAATTGTACCTTTCTCCTCTGAGTTTAGATTCAGTAAAGAATATATATATCTCTACAGAAGCATGATGCTAGGTTTTTTTGTTTGTTTTATATTTTGTTTTCTGATAAAACTGGACTGTAGGCCTGCCATCATAATAAAATTTCCTTAGATTTGCCTTCATAGCTAGTATTTGGCATTGACATTTAAGAAAAGACTTAAAGTAGACATCTGGCTACATGTGTGGGGAATCAACATGCTTCATATCCAGAGGAAGAGGCAGGCTTGTAATCTGACTCATAGTAGAGCTTTGATCTTGCTGTGCTTCTTGCATAGTGGCAGGGGCAAGACTAGACTTCCCTGCCTGGGGACAGGCTATTGCAAGAAGGGCATCCTGAGGGAAGAGTCACTCTTGCCTCGTGTTTCTCTAAAGCTTAGCAATCACTCAGATAAATCACTCTTGCTGTCTAATGAGAGAGAGAGAGAGAGATGGAGAGAGAGAGAGATGGAGATTGAGATAGGAAACTGCCTTCTCAATATTTCTGAACTGAAAACGCTGTCATTCTTCACAGGCAAAAGCAGGAACATCTGGGGAGGGAGAGCTAGTCCCCACTTTACTAACTATCATTTAATGAGCACTTAGTATGTACCAGGTACTGTGTTAAGTATTTACATTTATAGTCTTGTTTAAAGCCTCATAGTAAACCCATAAGACACCTCCCTTTTATTTATTTTTTTAATGTCTAGCATTTCTTTCCCCCCATCTTCTGCTAATAACCCTTTTCTTCATTAGGAGAACGAATATTATCTAATACATAGATTTCTAGTAGAGCTTCTAAATAAGTACCCTCTGGTCACATGTGCTCAAGGTGGACCATTGATAGTTCTCTACCCCAAGGCAGAGTGATTTGTCCAGAGGGGGAATGTGTGACCCAAGTAGTTGGAATTTCAAGATTTTATTTAAGATTTTATTTATTTTTTTTTAAAGATTTTATTTATTCATTCGCCAGCGAGAGAGGGAACACAAGCAGGGGAGTGGGAGAGGAAGAAGCAGGCTCATATCAGAGGAGCCTGATGTGGGGNATCATGTCAATTGAAAACTAGGATAGATTTGTTTCCTCCTTTCTAATATGTACACCTTATTTTAGAAATTAAGTTAAATAATTTATAGTTAAGCTTGAAACAGGTGTTGATTTTTCAGGATCNATGCCACCCAGGCGCCCCCCAAGTAGTTGGAATTTCAAATCATGTCAATTGAAGACTAGGATAGATTTGTTTCCTCCTTTCTAATATGTACACCTTATTTTAGAAATTAAGTTAAATAATTTATAGTTAAGCTTGAAACAGGTGTTGATTTTTCAGGATCCCCTGAGAGATCATAGATTTTTTTCTTCTTTGAAATTTTTCAAATAATAAATTATATTAAGAGTTTCCTAATATTCCTAATCTGAATTTAACTCAGAGCCAGACATATAGTGGGAGGTATTAGCTAAACACATGGATAAATTCATGAAGGGCCAGTGGTAATTTGGTGGATGACTTACTTATTATATTGGAAGTTAGCAATGGCTGTAAAAGAGGTCAATAAACCTGTTCATGAGAACAGAATCTCTGGAAAACCTTGGTCATAGATTTTTTCTTTTTTTCCCTCTCTTCTTTCTTTTTTCCCCTCCAACTTTATTGAGACGTAATTGACAAATAACACTGTGTAAATTTAAGGTATAAAATATGATCCTTCTGCATTCTTAAGGTCACTTCCCCACTGTAGTCTTCTGTAAGTTTACAGAGATGTCATTTCAATCAACTTACTAGAAACTTCTTTCCTTATGGAATAACTACCCAAAAAATATAAAACTGATGTTGGAAAATAAAGTTATTATAACACAATGTTATGTAAGGGAGTATTTTGAGAATCTCAGAGTGTAGGTGAACAAGATAATCTTTTCATATCTGGCATTCCTGTGACGCTTGGCAAATGCCATCCTTTTTATTTTATGGAGGTGGGAAAGGGGGATGAGAACTAGACACCAATTAATTTACCTTAAGTTACATGGGCTTTATCTTCCCTTGACTGAGAGAGACACAAATACCTGGCTCCTCTGCTCCGTGGATCATCTTTCTTCTTGATTTATGTCTACTTGAAATATAATATTACACACAGTGCTTTCAGAGGTTATTCTTAGGTAAATGCCCATTAGACAATCATGTATTTGATCTATGCACATTATTTCTGTGGATCCTTACAATATTTTATTAATCACAATATACTGGCATGTGATCCTAAATGGCAAAATATAATGCCTCATGGATTAGGCGTATACTACACAAAATAATGATGCAGAATTACCTTGAGTAATTTAGTTTCTATTTTAACACAACAATCACTGTGCCTGAATGACCTTGGGTGTAAGATTAGAAGCTGTAATAATTAGTTGGTCGGTTCCATATCACTTTAAGAGGTTCTATTAAAATTGGGAGAAGATAAATAGAACAGCAGGGGTGTCTGGGTGGCTCAGTCGGTTAAGCATCTCTCTTCAGCTCAGTTCATGGTCTCGGGGTCCTGGAATCGAGCCCAGCGTCGGGCTCCCTGCTCAGCAAGGAGCCTGCTTCTTCCTCTCCTCCCTGCTTCTGCTGTCTCTCGCTATCTCTGTCTCTCTCTCTCAAATAAATAAAACCTTAAAAAATTAAAATTGAAATAAATAGAACAGCAGTCTCTATACTTAAATATTACATTGCTGGACTGTCAAGACATTTTCAGAAAAGCAAAAAAATTCTTTTGTGAAATCTGTCTTCAGATTTTTGTCAGTCAGTATTTTTATATCAAAGAGGTAAGTGCTTTCTGCAATCATTGTGTGATCCTTGCTCATGTTAGATAACTTTTTTCTTTCTTTTAAATAAGAAAACTCTTGGCTTATTGAGTTTTCTATATACTGAATGATGCAATGTCTTGGAAAGCACCTCATTGATTTTTGTTGAGAGAAGTTGCCAGTTTAAATTTTGGAATATAAGCTTATTTTTGAAGTACAAGTGCTGAAACAGTCACTGTGAGGAAAGTTGAGGACAATTAAATAAAAATTTAACTGAAATTCAGGATGAATTGATATTTATACAAGATACCAGTAATTCAGAGATAAATATAACAAACGGTTTCTGTCCTGATTTTTTTCTCAGCCGTATTGAAAGCAAGTGTTTGCAATAAGACAACATTGATTTTTGTCCCAGAACAAAGAGCTTTTTTCCAAAATCATAGCAACTCCAAGGTCAAAACAAAATAAAACCTTAAAATACTTTTCATAAAGGCAGCAAGTTTTCTTTTTTAGTTATCCAACTGCAGTATAATTAGACTGTATGTTGTCAAAGAATTTTCCAGGTGTAAAATATTTTAGATAACTATAAAACAATAAAGCAGCAAATGAAAAATGAGACAAAATGGATTTATATATAGAATAGTTTATCATCAGTTATGCTAGGTAATATCTTGAAAATAGTATTTGAAGTAATATTATATGATTTAGCTGCAAGTATGTGTGGCAATAAATTCAAGTCTAGAGTTATCCTTCAGTCATATAAAATATTGAACACAGCATATCATTTTAAGATGATATGTAGTGCACCATGTAGAGAGCAAAATGACAATCTACGATAATACTTTCTGACCCCAGCTCTCCAGCAAAGCCACAGTTTAACTGGTTTATTGACAGGGTAGATTATTATAGATTAGAGTGGTTCACAAAAGATGGCAGCTTCTATTCTTTTGTAAGAGTCCAACTGAGCTGTTTTTGAAAACCTTTCATCTAAGGAACTCAAAGCATTACTAATAGGTACTCTTATGTCTAAACATTTATCTGGTAACTACATATTTGCAAGGGATTTGGAATCGTAATTAATATTCATCAATTATGCCTTTGGGACATTCTAGCATATTCAAGTCATTTAAAAATGAGTTGCTGAGGCCAAGAAGTCTGATTAACCCCTTGAGAGAAACACTGATAGACCACTTGCTCTCCAAAGCTCAACTCTGTCCTGCAGCAATTGACTCATAGTTATGACTTGAGTAAGGGGAGCACATCAGTTAGCCTTTTTTTTTTCTTTTTATAATTTTTATTTTGTTATATTAGTCACCATACAGTACATCCCCAGTTTTTGATGCAATGTTCCATGATTCATTATTTGCGTATAACACCCAGTGCACCATGCAATATGTGCCCTCCTTAATACCCATCACTGCATCAGTTAGCCTTTTGAGAACCATTTGATTTGGGGCAAATTGCTTTACCTCCATTTTGTTTCTGTCCTTACATGATTGTAAATAAGAATATCACTGATTTTCATCATTCCACTTGTTTTACAGTAGATTTGATTTAGTTCATGTGTTATTTTGTTTTTCCAGAAAAGATTTATGTATATCAAGTATGATTAAACACTTCTTTGTTATTGCAAACACTTTGAAGAAAGGGTTTCATTTCATGCTTAGGGGACATTGTATTTTCTTAGAAACTTAAACCCTTTGAATTCTCTTCATATGTTTTTGTGGAATATTTAGCAACTGAAATCTCCTTCATTTAAAGTGTCATGAACAACAGATGGTGCCCCTAAAAAGACTAGCTTCATATTCGAGTCACTTTGCAATAAAGCAATATCCTTGAATTGTATTTGAAGTGAACTTAGTGTTTGTGAGTACAGATTAGAAAGCCAAATGAACCAGAAGATGGGAATGACAGATAATAGTAATTCTTGCAATTGAATAATTTCATTGTTGTCATAATTATCAAAATTATAGTGGTTGGGACTTTGGTATCTCTGAGTTCATCCTCATTCACACAGTTTGAGGCTTGAACACAAGTTTTCTGCCTGACTTTTTAAGGTGAGTATGTCTTTAGGATCCTTGTGTGAATTTTTTTTAACTCTGGACTTGATCTGCACCGTTAGTTCTCCTGGGCTTCCAAGCTCCCAGCCCACACTGTGGATTTTGGACTGACTGACTTCCGTAATCATGTGAGCTGATTCCTTATGATAAATCTTTTTCTATAAATGTTCACACCGTGTTGATTCTGTTTCTTTGGAGAACCAGACTAATACAAATTGATTTCCAGTTTGGTATAGGATATAATAGATTAAGAAATGCAGAAAGGTTGGGGAGTAGCAAAATGTGGTGAGAAGATGGTAATTTTACTCTGGACCTGAGCTAACCACCTGTGTGATTCTGAGTGAGTCTCAGTGGACTTAAAGCTTTTTCTGTATCAAAATGAGGAAGTTCAACCAGATAACTCTTAAATCCTTTCCAGCTTTAACATAGATGGCTACATCCCTGGACACTGTTGCCCTGGGGGTGTCTTGTAGTTTCTCTGGTACTTCTTCCATCACCACCATAATATTAAGAATTATGGGAAAGATTTACAAAGTGGGGTATTTGCTGAATATAAAGGAATAAATATCTTCTTTAATAAATTGCTATAAATGGCAAGACCCAGTTATTTTATTCCATACTCAATCAAAATCAAATTAATGAAGTAATCCATTCACAAAACAATCAAATTCTTACTATGAGCAATTCTTATCTATGTTAGACATTTTGTTTTAATACCATTGTTGGAGAATTTAATAATTCTAAAAGAAAACAACAACAAAAAAAGGACAAGGCAATAAGTTACCAAGCTTCAAGAATGAGGTTTCCCAGGAGTGTGAGTTGAGTCTCCCTGAGGCAACAAATAGAAACTTAATGGGAGACGTGAATATAATTGTCATTGTATCAGTGCCTTCAGCATTTCCTGTTTCCTGTTAAATGTTTTACTGAGCGATTTTGTTAAGTGATTTCTTTCTTTGCTTTCTCTCCCACTTTCGTTTTGAATCATGATTTAAAAAATCCTTGTATTTTCTGTCTGTTAACTTTCATTTTTTTCTCATTGTTTCTAGATATTCTTTTATAATGAAATGGAAATTAAGTTTTTAATTAGCAATGCATATTTTTATCTGCATATCAGTCATTGTCACCAGCATTATCATGTTCATTATCTTCACAGATTTTTGTGCATTTTCTGTGTACTACTTTTGTAGATACCACACAGTTTATGAAGAAGATGCAGTTTATGAGATTTAAAGATGAATGTAGAGAGCAGATAAATAAAGGATTATATAAAAAGGAAGCAGGTGTTCCAGTTAATAAAATAGAAAAATATAGTTCCTTTATCATAGTTATATAAGAGTTCATCACAAATTCCAAGCGCTGAAAATTCAGATTTAGAAGTCATTGTTCCATTTTAAGAATTATCATTAAATTGACCTCATACTATTGGCCGTAAACTGTGTTCCTTGCTCTCAAGGAATATAATTGGTGCTCCAAATTCATGTAGTAAATTTTGTTCCAGTCCTTCTATAGTGTTTTGAGCATTTACATCTACCACCAGGTATGCAAATCTCTGTCCAGAGTGCCTATCCTGTCCAGTCAGGACCCACTGATAGCCTCTCAGAGTTACTGGTAATGGCCTGATGTGGTCTGCTGCCCACTGTGCGTGGAGACTTTCTCCTCCCTGGTAAAACTGTACAAGTCATCTGTGAATTGTTGTAATTGTTCAATAGTGAGCTCTGGGTCTTGCATCAACCCAAATATGCTCTTCCATTCTGCGTTTTACAAAACCAAAACCAGTGCTCTCACAATCCAGTTAGTGAAGATTCTTCAGGAAGCTGATGACATCAATTCACTTAATGAGACAACTCCTTTACCTTATACTCTCTGGCTTCAGTAGCTTTTTGTCCCCTACAACTTTGACTAGCTTCTTGGTGACCAGAGATTATAGAAATGCTATTTGCTTTTCCAGCATAATTTTTCCTTCTGGTAGCAGCTCTAAGGCAGGCTATATCTTGGAAAGGTCAAAATCTGAGTTTAATGCAGCACCAGAATCTACCCCCAACACTTTGTTTTACTTTGACAGATAACAGATAAGATAACATATAACAGATAAATAACTAAGCAGATAACAGATAAAAATAACCAAAAGGATTGTATATTTAGCTTGTTTGTCATGATTTTGGATTTTTTAAATGTATCCAGTGAGCCAACTCCTTGGGAGTTGGATCTATCATTTCTAAATCCCACTGGTAACTTTTACCTTCAGTAACAAATGGCAAAATAACTGCCATCTCCTACCACAGGGGACTTAGAAGCTATCTAGACATTAAAAGCTCACCATTCTTTGCTCTCTATCCTTTTCCCAATTAATGCTTTCACCATGCTTTAGTGAGTCAGGGTCATTCTAGAGAATCCCACTTATGATGCCAACTGCAATATCTAAATTGATGCAAAAAAATGTGACAAAATTTAGTCTTCACTCATAATAAAATAAACTCCCAGTAAACCAAAAAAGGGAATTTTTTTTTATTTTGAAGACATCAAAACAGAACAAAACAAAATTCATCCTACCCCTTTCTCCCCGAACCCTGCAATTAACCTCATATTTAATGGTCAAACACTGACTCCTTTTCCCCTAAGATCAATAATAAAGTGAGAGGGGCACCTGGTGACTCAGTTGGCTAAGAGCCCTACTCTTGGTTTAGGCTCAAGTTATGATCTCATGGTTGTGAGATCCAGGGCCCCAGGATGGCTTTGTGCTCAGCATGGAATCTGCTTGAGATTCTCTCCCTCTCTCTTCCTCTCTACCCCTCCCTCCTCTTGTACATGTGCAGGAGAGCCCTCTCTCTCTCTCTCTCTCAAATAAATAAATAAATAAATAAATAAATAAATAAATAAAATCTTTGGGGGAAAAAAGCATAAAATGAGTGTTTACTCTGATATTTCCATTCAACATTTCTGCTATATTTTCCATTTCTTTTTTTTTTTTTTTAAAGATTTTATTTATTTATTTGACAGAGAGAGGGACAGCCAGCGAGAGAGGGAACACAAGCAGGGGGAGTGGGAGAGGAAGAAGCAGGCTCATAGTGGAGGAGCCTGATATGGGGCTCGATCCCATAAGGCCGGGATCACGCCCTGAGCCGAAGGCAGACGCTTAACCGCTGTGCCACCCAGGTGCCCCTATATTTTCCATTTCTAACATTACTTTGGTTCTGTTTTTTTTTTTCTTTTTCTTTTTTTTACAGCTTCCAACTCATTGCTGAAATTTCCTATATTTTCATGCATGTTGTCACATTGTCACCTGGATCTGTTAGCATTTTTCTCAGGTATTTTGTAGTCCCTATCTTAATAATTCCAACCTTTGAGCTATCTTTGGGTCTCCTTCTATTGATACTTTTCTGTTTTCTATTTGTCCCTAGGCACATTTTCACGCCTCTTTGTGTTTCTCATAATGTTTGATTGCCTAAAGGGCATTTTGCATAAAAGGATACTAGACACTGAAGTTAACAGTATTTACCTCCTAAAAAGTATATGCTACTTCTTTTGCCACTTTGCTAGAGTGGTGCCTAAGTTAATGTGGTCATCTGTTGTTGTTGAGTTGGTCTCTTACTAATTAATTTATTTAGCTTTTGTTTGATTCTTTTTACCACTGGCCTTACACTTAGTATGGAATCAGAATTTTCCCATTAATGGTATTTGGAGTCTAAGCCCTGGCAAGATTCCAGAAATTTCTTAGTACTTTACAGGTGAGCCATCAGTTTTTTTTTTTAAAACAATGGATGATCTTTCTATTCATTATATTTTGACTGCCAGCTTTTAGAGTTGCTGGAGAATTGTCTTTGTACTAGCTGAAGAACTATGGGAGAGGGTGGCATGTGGGTGCAGATACACTTAGTGGCTGGGGCTCCTTTGAATTCTAGTGTGTAATTCCATATGGTGGTTAAAAGTTTGTTAAAAGTTCTATTCATTCCTCCTTAAACCATCTGTGGTACATTTGTCCTCGTTCTTGTCACGATGCCTGGGATATAAGCAGCTGTGGTCTTTTTTCTCCTGTGAAGGGCTTTTTCATTTCTTGAATTAATTCACTTAGGTTTCTTTGTGACCTCAGATTTTTAATTGGCTTACAAGTTATGATTTTGTGGCATACTTGGTTTGTTTTGGTTCTTAGGGTAAGAAGATTAGGACTTTTAACTTTTTATATCCTAACCGGACTTATTTTACTTATGCTCCATTTCAACTTTCTGTCTGTAGTTGAATGCTTTGGTTATTAAGTTATAATATTTCTTATCTAATGGTGACATCATTTAAAACCATGGATTGGCATCTGGGATAAATTTCTCTTATACCCTATAAGTTTTTATATGTAATCCTTTCATTGCCATTAATTTCTAAATACTATTAATTGCAGTTTTTTTGAGTTCAGTTCTTCCCAGGGGTACTTAGAAAGTGGTGTGTGTGTGTGTGTGTGTGTGTGTGTGTGTGAGAAAGAGAGAGAGAGAGAAAGAGTGTTTAATTCTGGTTTTGTTCTATTGTGATCAGACAGTAGAGCCAAAAATGACTGCTGCTTTGGGGGAGTCTTGGAATTCTCTTTAGGACCTTACACTTGATGACATTATCTTTGGGTCAGGGTACTGAGATTATATGGCATACAGGTTACAGTTAATACTTATTGAATGAATAAAAGAAACTCTTGCTTCTGCTAGATGTTAACTATGTACTTTTATAATGCTATTTGTGGCCCGAAAGTTTGATCTATCTTATTCAGATCTATTTATTTTTCTAATTAATCAATCAAAGACTGAGAGCACTGCGTTGTCTCCCATAGGTTATGTTGCTGTCAGTTTCTCCTTATATTTAGTAAAAAATGTTACTCTTGCACTGTTTTGCTCCTCTTAATGGTTCATGCTAGTCATACTTTTTTCTTATTATTTTTATACATTATTCTTTCACTTGCTGATTATCTTTGCATTTTCATCACTTTGATATTAATGTTTAATTTTTTTGTATTACATTTGTGTTTGGTAAATATTTTTACACACTTAACATTGTAATCTTTTTTTTTTAATGTCACATTTTCTTAGGTGCAATTCTTATAAACGATGTGTGGTTGTGTTTTGTTTAAGGTTCAGTACTGGAGACTGTTTTTAATCCATTTTCATTTATTGCCGTAATTTGAGTGTTTTGCCTACTATTCTCATACACATTTTCTGTTTTTGATTCAGTCTTTCTCCTTGTCCCCTCACTCCTCCTCTTCTTTCTTCTTTTTCATCTATCTTTAGCTACATGGATGACTTTTGTTGTTGTTATTTTCATTTCTCTTCAAATTATTTTCAAATTTTACAGTATGTTAAATTTTACTAGTTTTTAACCTTTGATTTTGAAAAATGCTTGATCCTTTACTTTCATAAGTACTTAGGTAAAAAGTGAAGAACTATTTCTTGACTGCTCAGTGAATAATGTTAAATATGTATGTGACTTGGCCACAAATTCTAACAGGAATTTGATCTTCATTGTTCTCATTATTAGTGCCAGTTTTCCCCAATTCCTGCAATAGATTGGCCTATACTCTTCATTTGCAGCTTTATAAGAGTGTTCATCTTTTTCTGAATTTTCATAGCTATTTTCTTTGGAAGCTGAGCAAGGCTGATTCATGCATGCATCACCAGACAGGTGCCATCTTTAGGAATATGCCTCCATTAAAGTTTCTAATGGAGGTTGACAAAACATAGAAAAGCTATTGATTTTTCTTATTTATCTTTTATTTAGTTAATCTACTGAACTACCTTATTAATTAACATGAGTTTTCAATTGATTCCCTGTAATTATCTGTTTATACAATTATATCATCTGGAAATAATGAATATTTCGTATTTAGTTTTCCAGATTTACTGTTTCTAAATTATCTCTCCTGTCTTATTTCACTGTTAAGTATGATTTGGCTATTGGTTCAAAGTATACAATTGCTGTGGCAGTCACTGCATTGTTTATAAATATTCACAAACTAACTGTATAATAATCAGTTATTGAATATTTAGATCTTGCCAAGTATCCACATCTGTAGTTTTTATATTCTTTCCTTTCATTCTGATTGAACATTGCCATTTCTAGCCATCTGGATCTTCGTTTTTTCTCCTGAAAGAACTCTTTAACCTGGCTCTGAGATCATGCTTTTAAGTTCTTTAATACCTTAAGTTAGAGTTAGTCTGAACCTAGTATTTTAAACTCATTTAGAATAGCTGCATGCTCTCTTTTACTATAGCCTCACCTATGACATATTTCTGTACTCTCTGTAAAATGCTTGTCCTACTCTTCGATGAATTGAAATGTATGAAATATTCTTTAAATGAAAACAGGCATCTATGGAGAATCCCCCTTAACCCACACATGGGGTTAATCTAATCTAAGCAGTCCTAATGCACAGGCTTTAAAAAATAGATTCCTGTGTATTGTGGGTGCAGTTGACAAGTAAGTAAATAGTTAGGACCAATACCAGTCCCAGGTCAAGAGATTCTTTTAGGCTGGGCATCCTCCCTTGATTGAACTTGGCTGGCACTTAATGTGATATGTTGTCTCCATTTAGACAATGGTTTGACTGCTACTGAGACCAAATCTCAGAAGAAAGCCAAAGCAACTCACCAGCCCGTAGCAGTCACATCTTTGGTTAGGGCTAATTTCTCTTTGGTTTTGCCTCCCACCCCCAGTTCTTTTCATCAACTTATTTCCACCAAGATTTCTCTACTAGAAACTGGGGTTTAATTTGCCATTCCAAAACCTAATCCCTTAGGGGACATAGTTAATGATGTCTAGCTTCCCCTTCCTCACTAATAGAAGCTAATAGTCTCTAATAGAAGTCTTTTTCTCACCAATCTGTCTTACCTTGTTGGTTAGAAGAAAATGCAGCATGATATAGTGGAGTCAGCTCTCATGGGAAGTCAGATTTCTGTTCTCTAATGCTGACTCTCTTCCTCATTTTTTGGCAAACCTTTGGCAAATGTGGGGAGGAGATAAGGGATTGATGAAGTATGTGATAAAGGAATACCTAAGAAAATCAAGGACAGAATAGTAGAACATTCACATGAGCATAAAAGGATAAATGCAAGTGGTCACGTGGAGGGAAAAGAAATCTTAGTCTTTCCCCAGATCAGAGATGCAAAATGTTTCTGGGAATTCAAGTATTCATATTTCCGCTGAATCATTTGAGCTAAATAGTATCCAAAGCTAAATTCTTTACTAGTTTTACTGATCATTTAATTTTTTAGAAATTAGAGTTAGAAATTAGGAAGCTCCTGCATTGAAGCTAATTCTGGGCCATAAGGAAGAATTGGTCAATGCACTAGACCTTGGGGCAGAAGGCTTGCTGTCCTTCAGGTCCTCATGCAGTCCTGGAAGGGGAATAGTGGGCAGAGGCAGCTGCCATAGTTTTAGGAAGGCAGATTGCATATAAGAGATAAGATGGCCATATTCTTATGGCCCGAAAATAGAGAAAGAAAAAAATAATAATTCCTGAAGTTTGAGAGCTATCAAAAACAAAATTTCAAATACGAAAGGAAAAGATCCATGAGAGTAAAAAGAGATGGAAATGAAGAGTGATGCTGCTGTTCATAGAGCTTTTTGATGAGATTTAAATATTTACAAAGGCCAAAGGAGATGCATAACTAGTCTCATGTAAAAGATCAATAAGGTCCCATAAGAAAATTATCAGGAAGGCCAGCAATGGAATAAGTTGAAATGTACAAATTGGGGATAGGGGGCTGAGGCCACAAGGGTTCAGTTTTCTGTGTAAATATTCCTGATATGTTATCAATCCTGAAGCCATGGATGAGGGCCTCAAAGACCACTGGGTTAGGTGCAAGCCTCTTGGCATCACTCTAGTCCTGTCTTCTACTTTCTTTTCCAAACCTACTTACTCCGCCCTCTTTTTTTCTGTGGCTTAACTGGATTCTGTCACTGTAGTATAAACCCTTAGGTCAAGACTTTATAAGGCTGGTGAATGGCTTATCTACCTATTTGCCCAGAGAGATTTTTGTAAAAAACATTTTATTATAAGTTTTTAATCATGCCAAAAGTAGAATTAGCATACATCTGACTACTATTTACATGTGGATATTGTTTCATCTTTATATATAGCAAGGGGTAAAGCAGTTTAAAGTAAATTATAGATCTAGAAGGACTTACCTAAATGTTGTAGTATACATTTCTAAATTTAAAAAAAGCACTCCTACAGAATATGCTCAATAGCATAATCTCATCAAACAAATTTAGCAACAAATCCCTGATATCATTCAATACTCTATTTATTTCACATTTTCCCAGTTTCTTCCAGAATGATTATTTTTAAAAATCAAAATATAATCAAGAAATATACATCACATGTAAATCTCTTAATTTTTATCTCTTAAATTCTTTTTAATCTAGAATAGTTCCATCCTTCCTCCCTCCACCCTTCCCTAATATAGATTTTTCCAGGACAGGCCAGTTTTCTTATAGAAAACCTCATATTCTGATTTTTTTTGGACTTTCCTTCATGATATCCATTATTCTCTATTCCCTGTATTTCTTCATAACTAAAAATTACATGTTAGAAGTTTGATTACAGTTAGTTTAAACAGTTTTGGCCGCTGACATCAGGAGGCAGTTGATGTCTAGTTATCCCACCTGGGCATTGTTTTTTTGGAAATCTCCTGGCTCCATGCTTTGCAGCTTGAGAGCACTTATGCTTATCTCTCTGTCCATGGAGCTTTGGCCCAGGTGTGATCCCATGAGACACACATTCTGTCTCCAGCCTGTCATTCTCCTTGGGTAATCCCATCCACTTTTGGGGACTTAACAACCACCCCCAAAAAGACATTGAATGATTGATTTTCTATAGCAGATAAAATCGGAATGTCATTCAGCATAGATTAAATTCAGTCTAGCTTAGGCATGAAGCACTCTGTATTTACTGTATCTAAGCTGCTGTTCTTGTGTCATTTAACTTGCGATTGGATATGCCCATTAGGTGGGGAATGCAGACTGTAGTCATTAGTGCTTTTTATTATTGTTGGCATCTATTTCTATAGCTAGATTAAAGAAAAATATATACAATCCTACTCTCTCATGTTCCAACTTCTTCAGTCCCTGGTTGGAATTGTAGTCTGTGGTTGAACTACCTGTCAGCACCTTGATCCTTTGCAAGTGATAACTAAAAGAACAATAGAAACTATGTTGCAAGGAGCACCTGTCTCTTTAATAATTTACAGTATGATACTAAATAAATTAAAAGAATGAAATGGAAAAAAAACATCCCCAACTTTATTCTCTCTGAACTTTCACCTCTGTGGCACACATATTTATGAAAAATCTGCTTGTTAGAGCCTCGGATTTCTAACTATGGAAAATCGAATTACATTTATGAAGATGTATGTTTGTGTTTGCCAGCTTCACATTGGCATGGTGACATAGACATGCAGGGCAGATATCCCAGTATCCTAGGTATAAAATCAGGAAAGAAAACTTTCTATGCCCAATCGTTTACTGAAATGTTCACAAACATTTCTATCACCATTTTAATTGGCTCATTGTGGCCCCTTGTGAAGAATAACATCATCTATCACTCCATTTCTCTAATTCTCATTTTGTCTGATTTAGGGTTGAGTTTTGTTGTTTGTTTGTTTTTGTTAAGCGCCAGATGGTAAACATTTTAGGTGGTATGGGCCACATGGTCTCTGCCACAGCCCCTTGACTTTGCTGCTGTAGCACTAAGCAGCCATAGACAATAGGCAAATGAATGAGCTTGGCTATGCTCCAATAAAACTTTATTTATAGACATTAAAACTTTCATTTCTTTAATTTTCACAGGTCATTAAATATTATCTTTCTTTTGATTTTTCAAACAGATTTTAAAATGTAAAAAACATTCTTCACTCACAGGCCATACAAAGTATATAAAAACCGGGGCAGGCTGGATTTGGTCTGTGCAGTTTGGCCTGAGTAGTTTAGCAAACCCTTGGACAAAGTCTTCTATTTTCAATCCTTATCTACTTCTCTTTCTGCCTTTTTCTCTTTCTCTCTGTTTTTCCTCTCACACATGTACACATATTGAACAATAGTTCAGTTTTTCTTTTTTCTTCTTTTTTTAAGATTTTTTTATTCATTTGACACAGAGAGAGTGAGAGCACACGCAGGGAGACAGAAGGAGAAGGAGAACCAGGCTCCCCGCTAAGTGGGGAGCCCTACTTGGGGCTCGATCTCAGGACCCAGGGATCATGACCTGAGCTGAAGGTAGCTGCTTAACAGACCTAGCCACTCAGGCACCCCCAATTGTTCAGTTTTTCATAGTTTTAAAGAATTTTGATCTGTAATAAAAAATCTGTGCTTGTTTTTTGTCTGACTCTTGGTACACAGTTTCTAAAACCCCTGGAGTTTCCAAAGTACTGAGAGGATCACACTGTCTTCTGTTATGTTAGTGAAACAACTTTCTGGAAAGCCCCTAGGTAACTAAAGATGGTGGTGGGAGGATTGTCAGGGGAACCAACCCTCTGATTAGAGAATGAGAATTTTCAGTCTCACCCCTGACCTCCTGGGAGAAGAGAGTGGTTGGAGTTTGAGTGAATCACTGATAGTCAATGATGTAATCAATCATGTCTCTGTAATGAAGCCTCCATAAAAATCCAAAAGGTCAGGGGTCAGACACCTTCTGGGTTGGTGAACACATGGAGACTTGGGGAGAGCAGCACAGAAGGAAAGAGCATGGCAGCTCTGTGCCTTTTCCACATATCTTGCCCTAGGCATCTCTTCCATCTGGCTCTTCCTGACTTACATCCTTTTATAATACACTGGTAATCTAGTAAGTACAATGTTGCTTTGAATTCTGTGAGCTGCTCTAGAAAATTAATCACACCTGAGGTGGTCATCATTGGAACCTCTGATCTGTAGCCCAGGTGGCATCTGAGGTAGGGGAGTGGGACTCACACCGTCTTGTAGGACTGAGCCCTTAACCTGTGGGGTCTGACATTATCTCCAGGTAATTAGTGTTAGAATTAAGTTGAATTGTAAGTCACTCAGCCAGTGTTGGAGAATTGCTTGGTGGTGTGGAAAAAACCCTTCACACTGAAATTGGGTGCAGAATTATAAATGGCAACTCATCAAGATACTCATTCCCCCTCAAAAATGTAAATACAATGTAAAAATAAGTAACACATACAAATATAATATAAAAATACAGATACATACCTCTTTGTAGAAAAAGAAATGATGAATAAAGGTAGTAGTGGTTTTCAGTAGGAAACCTCAGCTCCTTATCTTGTGGGCTTCTTATGACATGGTGGCTGGCTTTTTCCAGTGCAAGTGATCCCAGAGAGAGAAGTAGTGTCTCTGGCCACAGTGTTCCCATGACCTAGTCATGGAAATACATACCTGCCATATTCTGTTAGTCATACAGACCAAACTTCATGCAATGTGAAAGGGACTCTACAAGGGCATGAATGGCAGGAAGTAAGGACCACCGGGGCCATCTTGCATGCTGGCTACTAAGGGAGTCAAACTGTAAAAAAATATTTCTAGTAATTATGGAAATCTCTGGGGCTTCATCAAATGTTGTGCTACCCACTGTGCCAAACTACTTCTTTATAATTAAAATTTTCAGGTAAGTTATTTACATTTATGATGGTGAATTACTTAAAGAGATCTTTAAAAAATGAATAAAGTGCCTTTCTTTTTCTTTTTCTCTATTTATAAGAAAGCAGACCACCACAGAACCAATGAATTTACTCATTCTTATTACTACAAGTAATGAGTAGGGACTCTTGCTAAGTTGGTAATGCTGGGCCCATTTCCCTACAATTAGTGTCATAAGAACTTCTTGTGAAAATTATCAAATACACTATCCAGTGTGTCTAAAAAGAAGCCCAAATTTTTGAGAAGAATATATAATAGACTTGAAAGGGGATGAGAATTTTAACAGCCAGACCTGCAATCAAATTCTTGTCCTTGGGGCACCTGGGTGGGTCAGTTGGTTAAGCGTCCGGGTTCAGCTTAGGTCATGAACTCAGGGTCCTGGGATCAGAGCCATGCATTGGGCTCCTTGCTTAGCGGGGATTCTGCTTCTCCCTCTGTCCCTCCTCCCTGCTTGTGCTCTCTTTCTGTCTCTCTCAAATAAATAAATAAATAAATAATTCTTGTTCTTGCTACATACCAGGCATATGATCTCGGATAAGTTACCTAATCTCTTTAAGACTCCTCTACCATAATTATAAAATGGGGAAAATAATACCTAAATCATAGGCTTGTTGTAAAGATTAAATATGAAACTAGTAATCCCTCTACAAATGTTGGTTCCCTTTCCCCATTAAGGAGATGCAGAAATGTGTTTCCAGTGATTAGAATGAAAATTTAGAGAACAATGGAAGTCCAGGCCTTTATTAACAATAGATACTCCTTGCTGTTAGAGAAAACTTGATTATAAAGTAGTTTGCCAAGAGGGATGTTGTCCTTTTGACCTGAAAGATTTTGCTGTAGAGTAGCTGCTTTGGGACAATTTCTCGGATAGAGTAATATACTCTGGCCAATCACATCTAAGAATTGATTCAAGTTTAACCAGAAGGATAATTGAATTTTCATCCTGGCTTGACTGTTGGTTATTCCTTTGCCTGCAGTCTTCCTATCTGCAAATCCATCCTACACTTGGCACCAGATTAACCTTCCCAGGACACCACTTACAAGCACTCATTCCCAAATGTAAAACCTTTAGAAGTCTTCCATTGCATTCAATATCAAGTCTAAATTATTTAACAAGTAATTAAACGTGTTTGAATGGTCTGGCACCATTTTACCTTTTTAGCTTAATTTCCAACTGCTCTCTTATACAAATTTTCCCTTCTAGTTGTCTCACCTCCTTATTCCCCCCTCCAACTTTTTAAGCTCTTTCTATAACACTCTCCTCATTTCCCTTTTTATCCAAACTCAACCCAACCTTAACCCCCCAAATACTTTAATACAGTCTCCTCTATAAATATTTTATCAGTACACCAGCCCAAGCTGTGACCATGTGTACACAAATAACTATCTGTAAAATAAAATGTGATTCATGACACATACAGTTCAAATTACTAGGATAGGGAGAAGAGGGAGAAACCATTTTCAATATGGAGTTGGAGAAATGTTTCCTTGGAGTAGTTAACATTTGAAAGAGTCCTTGAACAATGGCTTAGAGTTTCTTTTTTATTTTCTTTCTTTTTTTTAAGATTTATTTGTTTATGAGAGAGGGAGAGTGAGTGTGCATGTGTTGGGGCAGGGGCATAGGGAGAGGGAGAGAAGCAGACTCCCTGCTGAGCACGGAGCTTGAAGCCCAATGTGGGGCTTGAGGCAAAGCTTGATCTCATGACCCTGAGACCATGACCTGAGCTGAAATCAAGAGTCAGACTGAGCCACCCAGGCACCCCTGGTTTAGAATTTCCAGAGATAAAGAGAGGCTAGTCTTGGTAGAGGCAGTAGTATATAAAACAAAATAAAGTTTGGAAAATACTAGGTATTTTCAAGAAATAATGAAAAATTCAGCTGGACAAAATATACAATATTCATAGAAATATTTTTAAGGGGATTTGGTAGATTGGAACCTGATTCACAGACATTAAAAATGCCAAATTAAGACATTTTCACCAGAACTGTATTGCAAAAACATTAAACTGGCAAAGAAGCATCAGATAATATGAAGGTTGGGGTCAGGAAGACTAATGAGACAATGGCAATCAAGGAGGAGAATTTAATCAGGGCTTATTTTTAGGGTGCTTGATAGATGACTACAAAGGAGAGTGCATATGTGAAATGAGGAACAGTTGTGAATGGTAGAAGCATCATCAGATAGTGAATGAATGGATGAATAGAAGAATGTACTCTATACTTAGAAGTGTATTAAATCCTTGTTATGAGTATGGACCTTGGATCAGACTGCCTGGGTTTGTGCCTTGATCACTCCAGGCTGAAAGACCTTGGAAAGTTTCTTAAACTCTGTGTTTCAATTTCTTCTCCTATAAAATGGGAAGAAAATTGTGAGATTTAAATGTTAATATCTGTAAAACACTCAGAGCAATGCCTGGCACATATTAAGCTCTATACATTATTATTCTGTGGACTAAAATGGGGGCCACTTAGTAGTTTGGATAGTGAGAGCCTGATTTGGTAGTGGCAGTTGTCAGAGAATGGTTACCTCTTTGTGGAAGTGGCAATATCAGAGCTTTCACAGTGTCTTGCTCATAATACTGTGGGGAGGAAAAAAATTTCCTCTCCCCTTCAAGAAGTTCTTCTAGATGGTCTAAGAATTAAATTGACATGAAAGATTGATAAGAGAAAATCAAATTTAATTTTGTACGTATAGGAACCCCACATACATGAGAGGTTCAGAGAAAGGTAAAATGAGGTGTAAATGTCATTCTGAGCAAAGAAATGGGATAGGAGGCTGGGGACTCAAAGGGGGAGGAGGACAGTTCACAGAACAATAAGAAGAAGAGCAGATTTTGGTAACTAGGTGTTTGCTCTGCCATATAGATAGGTCATTCAGATAAAACTCATCTCTGGTAATAATTCTTACTCTGAGAAAGACCCCCAGTTTAGATTCTTCTAGGAAGTTAGGGAGGACCAGGAAGTTTCTTCCGAGCCAAGTGTCTCTGTCTCTGTTGTCTTCAGCTCAAAATAGTCCACGTGTTAAAATGGCACATCTGGGAGGAGATTTGCTCTGAACTCCTTCAATAGCAACATAATACATATGTGATAATTTAATTATTCCTAAGTATTATTATTTGAAGAATTTTTTCTTAAGTAAAAATAGTGTTCTCCTTTAATAAATAACTAAAATTATTAAAACATCTAAAATTTTCCAGGAGAAAGATCACATAACATTTATTAAATGCTTACCATGACTCTGGTCTATTAATGCATCATAATTTTATTCTCCTAACTACCATATAAGGCAGGTGTTTTAAAATTAATTTTAACCTTATAGAATCTAAGCTTCAAATATTAGAATTTATCCATTCTTATTTCCTGCCTAGAGTTAGAGCTTAATGGCAAAATGGTAAAAGGATCCCTTTAGTATCAGGAATAAGAAAAGGAGAACACTTGTCAGCACTATTATTTAGTGTTTTGTAGAAATGCAAAGTAATGCGATTAAACAAGAAGACAAACATCAATACTGAAAAGAAAGCGGCAAACATTATTGTTTGTAGGTGATCTGATTGCAACCTGAACCATGTAAGAGAATTACCATAAACATGAGTATAAATTAGACTTCTCTTACAACAGTCACATTCAAAATTAATATATCTAAGTCAATAAATTTTTAATCAACTAACATTAATAAGAACTTGTTGACAAAAGATCTTATTCATAATGCCAACTAAAAACAATCAGAATATTCAGAAATAATCCTAAGAAGAAATAAGAAAGTACTATGTTAAGAAAACAGTTAAATATTAGGAGGGAAAATTTTTCAAAAAGTCTTTTATATATAGGGGTGCCTGGGTGGCTCAGTTGGTTAAATGTCTGACTCTTGATTTCTACTCAAGTCATGATCTCAGGGTCTTGAGATCAAGCCCCGTGTTGGCTCTGTGCTTAGTACAGAAGTCAGGCTCCATGCTCAGTGGAGAGTCTGCTTTTCTCCCTCTCCCTCTGCCTCTTCCTCCCCTCTTGTGCGCTCTCTCTTTCTCTCTCTCTGTCACTCTAAAATAAATAAATCTTTAAAAAAATGCCTTTTATATATAAAGGGAGAATTTTCTCTTGAAAAAGAAGACTCAATTTTGTCAGGATGTCAGCTTCCCACTGATCTATATAAATTTAATGCAAACTCAGTCACAATCCAAATTTTGTTTTTGTTTTTTTTTTTTAATGGTGAGGGAAAAGGGAGAGGAAACTGACCAACTAATTCTTGAGTTCATTTGCAATAATACTTATATATCAACATATAGGAATAGTCTTTATCATAGTTACAATGAATAAGAATAGACAGATGAGATATATTAGAGACTCACCTAAATACTGATCATATTTAGTTTTATTTAAGTCATTACAGAAAAAATAGCTTATACATCAAATAGTATTGGAACCTGGATAGCCATTAAGAAAAAAGTAAGCTAATCAACTACCTCACTTGCACTGAGAAATAAGTTGAATCTTATGAAACTGCTGATATTTGACGTTTTTGACCTAATGTATAGTTTGTCCTCACGTATGAGTCAGAATTTAAATGTAAAAACTAGAATAATAAATTTTGTATTTGTTCATAATTTAAAAGTATAAGGGTGTTTTCAAATGAGAAACAAACTCCAGAAGCCTTACAAGAAAAGTTTGACTAATTTGATTATGTAACAGGATAATAATATAAAAATATAAAAGAATTGTATAATGTGCTTTCTTTTTTTTAAAATATTTTATTTATTTATTTGACAGAGGTGGGAATAGGGAGGGAGCACAAGCAGGCAGAGTGGCAGGCAGAGGGAGAGGGAGAAGCAGGCTTCCCACTGAGCAGGGAGCCCTGTCCTGAGCCAGAGGCAGATGCTTAACCGAGCCACCCAGGCAACCCCGTGCTTTCATTAAATTAAAAACAAATGAGAGCCTGGGAATATACTTGTAACACATATGATAAACTGATAATCTCTTTGGTTTCCAGTGGACTTGTATGAGTCAATAAAAATACAAAATTGAATAGAAAAATAAGTATAGAATATGAAGAAGTAGTTTCAGGCCAAAAAAAAAATTACAAAGTTCCCCAAAATAATATAATTAGATGCCCAACTTCACTTACAAAGTAATGCCAATCAAAGCAATCAATAACCTATTATTTTCACCTATAATTTGTTTTTATTTTATTAGCCTACTTATTACAGTATATATTTGAAACACTGTTCTAGGGTGCTAGAGAGACATAAAAAATGAAATATTTGAGGGAGGTGAAGATAAGAGAAAGGATGAATTAAGAGCAAATCAGACAATGAAATACTGTTTTCACCTACCATAAACTAGGTGGCTTAAAATAATAGAAATTTATTGTCTCACAGTTCTTTTTTTTTTTTTAATGTTCAGTTAGCCAGCATGTAGTACATCATACATGTTTGATGTAGTGTTCAACGATTCATTAGTTGCATATAACACCTAGGGCTCATCACAGCACAGTTCTGGAGGTTAGAAGTTTCAGATCCTGGGCTTAGCGGTATTCCTTCCTTTTTTGAGGGCTGTCAGGGAGAATCTGTTCCATGCCTCTTCTCTGGCTTCTGATGGGCTTCAGGCAATCTTTGACTTCCTTGGCTTGTAGATGCAACACTCCAGTCTCTTCCTTCATCTTCACATGGTGCACTCCCTGTGGGCCTGTCTCTGTATCAGATTCCTCCCTTTTCTAAGGACACAGTCATATTGGATTAGATCCCACACGAATGACTTCATTTAAATTTGATCATCTGCAAAGTCCCTATTTCCAATTAATGCACATTCACAGGTAGTGGAGGTCAGGACTTCAGCATCTTTTGACGAAGTTTGATGAGGTTGAAGAAGGCAGGCATTCTCATACAGACGTTAGGAGTGTAAATTGGTCTTACCTTTTGGAAGGCAATTTAGTAATATCTGTGAAAACTTCAAATGAACATACTGTGTGTATAGGCAGTTCACTCGAAGGAAGTTTTCCCCCAAGTTATGTGCATGGCGTGTTTACTGCAGCATTATTTGTAAGAGAAAAACAAAACAAAACAAAATTGGACACAGCCTAAACGTCTACCAATTGAGGACACTGTTAACTAGCTATGACTCATGCACACCGGAAAACCATTGGCTCTTTTCAAGAAATGGAATAGGTCTATATATACTCATTAGGAAAGATCTCCGAGATACAGTAAGTAAAAAATGCAAAGCACAGGGTAATTGCTTTGTATGGCTCTTTGGTCTAAACATTTTAAAGGATTAGTATACTGGATTTGCCAATTATTTTCCCTAAGGATGTGCAAGAAACTGTTGACAGAGTTCACCTTTGTGGAAAGGGCTTGAAACTGGGGATGAGAAGGAGACTTTTAATTTTGTAACTTTCAGTGGTATTTGAAATTTCTTACCACTTGGATGTATAATTCATCTTGTTTGTTCTGTTTTTAATATCATCAGAGTTTATATATGCTGTGGGATTATGGACTTTTAAAAAATATTTTCTTTATTAAAAAGAAATCAATGAATATTAAATAAAAACACAAAAGGACTCTCCTCTTCCTATTGCATGAGATAAGATATTTTTTGTCGGGTAGAACTTTCCTATAGAGCCATATTCCCAAAGGATGTTTAATACTTGCTGAAGGGCTGTATCCCGTGTTTTTATGGATGCATGCTCCATGACTATGATGTTCCTTCATTTTTAAGTATGGAAGAGCTAAGTAGAGATAGAGGTCTAGACAGCTTCAGAACTCTAACTGGAAAAACAACAGAAAGAGCTATGCATATTGCTTTTATGAAAGCTACAAACCAAGAAAACCATGGTAGTTATTTTAAGATGAAGTTCAAAGACTAAACAAGTGTGATATTTTTTAAAAGACGCTCTCTCTTTTTGGAGGTTAAATAGTCTGCTTTGGATCTGCCTTTATTTGCTGTGACCTGGCAGTCAACCCAGTTAGACCCTTCCCGTGGGAAAAACTGTTCCTACATTCTTCGTCAATTCGTTTCCTGAATGTGTCCATAAGGTTACTTCAAACACAATGAGTGTTTTCTCTATTATCACAGTGGAAAAGTGTTTTGAAGTAGCTTTACATACCATATTGTGCTAATCACCTGTGAAGAAAAATTAAAGAATGCAAGATACGTGAAACATTTGGATGTATACTAAGAACCTAACTGCTGGGAATAGGAAGATCCCTTTACCCAACTAATTTACCTTCATCAGTGCTCCTGTAGGTTACTGAGTTGAAAGTCAGTTGTACTCTGTGAAACTACCAGAGGGTTTTTCATTTATTGCAGGCTTTTTCGTGTTATAGGGGATTTCATCATTCAAAGCATCTCCCAACCTAAGCTTACATCATCTTGTATTTGAAGACTTTCCTTTTTCCTTAAACACAGAGGATTTTTGAAGTTTTGGCTTCATTTTTGGTTTGGTGGGTACAATAACATTTGTTATCTGTCAGTCATTTTCTTGCACTGTCAGGTAATTCTGAACCAGCTGCATAGTCTGGGGAGGCCTGTGCATGTGAAGTTTTATAAAAGTACCTCTCGTATAGCATCAGGCACTTTTGCTGAACATGTAATTTAAATTGCTTAAAATAGACCCATAGGAAAAAGACTTTCTTGTTTTTCCTATTTCTAAACATCCGGGAGATACCTGGTTAAATGCAAGCTAGTTAAAGAATAACAATGTCATTTTCTGTAAACAGCAGTTCTTATCCTTGGTTAATCTTGTCCCCCTGCATCCTTATCAATATTTTTATTAATGGCATTGCCATCCTTTAACTCATCTGTCTTCAGAACTTTCATCAACCCTGCTTCCCTCCCCTTTATGTTTAATAAGTTTGAGACTCTAGCAAGTTTTATGAATTTTACCTCCATAATACTTCTTAAAATTATTTCTCCTGCCTCTGAAATTTGATGGCACCTCATTAGTTCTTTTCGTATAGTTATCATAGTCATCATTATAGAGCAGATCTCTGGCCTAGGCACCAAGTTACATGATTTATGCATATTACTTTTTTTAGTCACTGTAATAATTATCTAAGGTAGACACAATTATGCCCATTCTATGGCAAAAAAGGAAACTTAGGTCAAATTTTTTAGGTAACTTGTCCAGAGTCACTTTGGCAGACCTGAAAATCACATCCACTGTTGGTTGATTTTATTATTTTAGTATTTTTTAAAATTTTTTAACTATTTATTTATTTTAAAGAGAGAGAGAGAGCATGCGCACGTGCAGGGGTGTTGGGGGGCAGAGAGAGAGGTAGAGAATTTTAAACAAACTCCCCGCTGAGCCCAGAGCCTGACGTGGGGCTTCATTTCACAATCCTGAGATCATGACTGAGCCGAAATCAAGAGTTAGTGCTTAACTGACTGAGCCACCCAGGTGCCCCAGGTTGGTTGATTTTAAGCCTTTTTTTCATACAACTTCCTGCTTCATCTTTTTATATTCATCACTTTTACTTTACAGTGTGCATGAGTGTGTGTGTGTGTGTGTGTATCTTGTTTCCCTTGTTTGTAGGCTACAGATTCTTTTAGGATAGGTCCATGTATAAATATTTACGCATCTTCCCTTATTTCCCTTTATCACTTATCTCTTAGGGACATATATTTATAAAGTATCCCCAAACATGTGTTAATAGTTTACAATCAAATTAAAGCCTTTGCTGGGTAACTTCTGAGATAAAATAAGGCCTCTTTTATTTAAAGAAATTCCTTTTATAATAATTAAGGAATGTGGATAGATTTGTGAGCCATTTTATTCCCCAAAAAACATAAACAGTATGTGTGAACACACTGTATTCATTTCTTCAAACACAGGAAATTCAAATACAAGTGCCTTGGCATTAAACATTTGAGTTTGTATGCAAGATGTCATAGTTATATATATGTTTTTTTTCTGTCAGAGATGATTGGATATGCTTACTGGCTTTTCAAATTCTCTCATGTATAAGTAGATGTACTTGTAGGGACAAATGCACTCTCTAATATATGGAAAACTTTATTAGCTCACCTTGAACAGAAAAATTTCCTTCCCCCTCTGGGACACATGTAAGAGAATGAATGCTGTATTAGCCAAACAGACATGTGGGACAACTTGCAATAAGTTTGCCTGTCGTCATAATAGTTTTTTCTTCATGATCCTGAGCTTACATTCCCAGGACCTATGTGGTGTCAGAAAAATGATGGGTATTACAAATCCAATGCTAGAATTACATAAAATATATCATAATCACAACTCAGAGGATTGCCTTGAAAAAAAAAAAAGAAACTAGATCTTTGCCCATCCTTTTTGTATTTGAAAAATCAATCTGACAGTAGCTATTAAAATTGAAAAGAGCAAGAGCTTTACAAGCATAAGTCCTGGGTTTGACTCTTGGCTCTTCACTTATTGGCCATGATCTAGGGAAAACTACAACTACTTTAGGTCCCAGTCATTTTATCTGAAGAATTGTGAGGATTAAATGAGAAAAGTATGTTAAAGATTTTATAAACTATAAAGAACTGCAGAAATGCAGGTTATTACTGTTATGATAGAAAGACGAGTCACAATTCTAAAGGCATGATGGGGACATGAGAAATGGTTTAAATAAGCAAGCAGAAGTTAGGGAACCATACTACACCAGGAAAATGAATATCGGAGTGTTAGCACAGCAGTGGGTGATGCCCTCTCTCATGCTGATAAATGAGTTACAAAGTAGATGCAAACTGCCAAGGAGATCAGCACAAACTAAGCACTTAATTTGATAAGAGTTTTAAAAGCAGTCATAACATATTATTTACTACCATTTCTACTCTCACCTTTACTAGGTCCATTAGTGTTCATTTATCCAGACTTTGTCCTAAATCCTACATGGATTATCTAGTTTAATGCTCACATCAGTCCTTTATGATCAATCCTAATATCCTCCTATTTTTCTTGCAAAGATGAGACACAGGTTAACTCTCTTATTAAAGTCACACAGAGAAGCTTCGAGTGATATCAGTATGATGGTCAATATTTAGCCAATTAGTATAATGTGATAATTATCAGATGGCATCTAATGGTGAAATGAAGTAATTTGCATTTTGAAAATAAAACTTGTTAGGAGCTTTTGTATTTGTTCTTCACCTCCATTTGGGAAAAAATGTCATTAAAAAAGTATTTCTCTCTCTCTCTCTCTCTACCTCTCATAAAATATTACATATTATATACAATATGCCACATATTATTATGCATGTATTATATGTAATATATAAAATGTTATATACTTTCCCCATTTTTCTTAGGCACCCCACTCCTAGTCCATAGTTAAAATTTAGTGTGAATCCTACAGGTTCATATAATTATATAGGATATATATTTATATAATTTAAACACTTCTAAACACACACAAACATATGTAAATACATGTACAACTGTTTTGTCATTGATTTTCAAAAATAGGATCTAATTATACACATTTTTACGTTTTGCTTTTCTCAATAATACCTTGTGGAATTCCCCCCAGTTCAATTGATTGGGCTCAAATTCACTCCAAAGTCTGTATGTGCCATAATCTGCCCCAGCTCTTTTTCTACTGGCAGACACCTTGCTTTGCAGACTTTTTTTTTGCCAATATAATGATGTGTTAAATATCCTGTACCTAAATCCTTATAGGAAAGGCTGTTCTATACAAAGGCTGTTCTTATTTCTTGGAAGAAGATTCCTAGATGTGAGATTACTGTATTGAATGGTCAGGGTAGGCTTTTTAAACCAAGATAGGAAACTAAGCCATCAAAAAAGGAAAGAGAATTATTTGACTAGATAAATGTATGGTCAAAGAAATCAGTCAGAAAGTCAACTGGTAATTCATAGATTTAGAAAAACTACTTGCGATGCAGAGGACAGAGAGCTAACTTAAAAATTAACCAGAAGTTGACAAGCCAATAGAAAAATGTGAGAAAGATAGGAAGAGGCAACTTACAAGAGAACAAGTCTAAATGGCTAAACAAAGCAAGATAAATAAAATAGTGCTCAAACATAGTAGTATGTGAATTACGTTAACAGTGAAATATTGTATACCCTTCAGACCGATAAAAAAAAATACAAACCCCAATTAATGTTCTTTGCAAAGGTAGATTGGGGGAAGAGGAGTCTTTAGGAACATGGGTACTCTTACTCATTGTTCATGAAAATGTAAAAGTAGCTATAAATTTTTTTTTAAGATTTTACTTATCTATTTGACAGAGAGAGAGAGACAGCCAGTGAGAGAGGGAACACAAGCAGGGGGAGTGGGAGAAGAAGAAGCAAGCTCCCAGCAGAGCAGGGAGCCCGATGTGGGGCTCGATCCCAGGACCCTGGGATCATGCCCTGGGCCGAAGGCAGACGCTTAATGACTGAGCCACCTAGGTGCCCCAAAGTAGCTATAAATTTTGAGAAGAAGCCTGGCAACATCTATTTAAATCTTCATTTTAACTTGAAATCAATTTGTAATTGCTGCATTGATCTGGATTTCAGGGCCTGCTCTTATCTGGGTTGATTCTTTCTATCTAATGTTGTTTCCTGATATTCCAAAATTATTAGTGCTATTCGAACTATTTTCATCCCTCTGCTGTACTCATTCGATGTTCTTAGTGGATACTCTTCTATCTACTAAATTATATCTATCTTTTGATGCCCATTTTATACTTTTTAATCACAAGAAACTTTCTCCTTTTCCAGACCACACTAATCTGCTTTTGTAGAAATCCTAATGGACTTTTTTTTTTTTTCTCTATTACATTGTTCAGTATTATTTTTGTCTAGTTTTTAAAATTTAGTGCCCCTAGCTCATCTGAAAGCTCCTAGTGGTCAAGACTGATTAGATAACCACCAGCATTCTTGAGTTGTCAATATTCTTTCCCTAGGTATCACTCTTTAGGAGCCAAACCAGACCTAAGCTCATGAAAACCCTTACCCAAACCATATGATTGCACACCTAGCAATTTGGCCCAACATGAAAACTGAATGAAACAGCTCAGTTCAGCCTAATTTAGGATGTTGGGCTTTCCTTGTCTGCTATTTCTAAGTAGAACGCAAGCTCTAAATTATCATAATATTTAATGAAAACTTAATTAAACATTTTATTATATTTTCTTTCATTACTGGAGATTTATCATGTATATGAATTAAAAATACATGAAGTAAGTTTTATTTCTAATTTAATTCTCATTGTTCAAAGTTTGTATTGTGTAAAGGATATTAAGAGGCAAATCAGGAATGAAGGATATAATAAAAATTAACTAGTTTCTGATATATAGCCATAATTTTTTTCCTCTTGTTTGTATCCAATAGCCAAGATGTAAGATCCATGAAGGCAGGATAGAGTCTCCCTTATTTTCTGACCTATCTTCTGCTAAGTTCTGGGCATAAGGCATTATGGAATGATTAATTTAAATGACTGATTTATTACTGATTTTTCTTAGGAATAGAATACATACTCTTAACACATGTTTCTCGAAGTATGGCCCATAGAGCAGAATAAACTTTGGTCCTTGTTAAAAGTGCAGATTCCTGGCCTCCATCTCTAAGAAATGGGTCTTTTTACAGGTACATAAGGTTATTCTGAGGCACACAAAAACTGAGAGTGATTTCTATAATTCATACTTCATGTGTACATTATACATTTCTCTTTGATTCATTACTTGGTATCATTAATATGGTTTTGAAGCTACATCTCCCAATTTTAATATGACCAGATGAAGCTTGCATCATTCAATCTGAAAGTATCTGGGTTCACTTCTTCTGGACCTTGGCCTGTTCTGTTTCTAGATTTTATTGGGCAAGCCAGGCTGTTTAACATAAAATATAATTGTTTGGGAAATTGTCCTAAAGATTTTATAAGGAACAAAGTTTATTTAGTTCAGAAAATCAAGAAGGAAGGCAGGAAGGAAGGGAGGGAGGGAGGGGGGGAGAGAGGAAAGAAGGAAATCTTAGGGGCATTTTTTTCTTTAAATTTCTAAGAATGAAATACAAAAGTGACATTCTAAAATTAGAATTTTAAGCATTATGACACATTTTTTGAACACATAGTTTGGATTCATTAGAATCCATCACTAAACGTCAGTGTGTCCCACTACTTACGGCTCGTACTTGTTTGCAACATAGTTAGCGTGTTAGTCTGCTTCAAGGTTGGGAAATAGTGCACACAGATCTCTTTAGCCCCTCCTGTTACCATGTGGTCCTTGAACCACAGCTCTATTATTTTCCCTCTGGACATTAGGACTGAAACACAGTGTTCTATTGTGGGAGAAAATGACAGAGGATCATTGTTGCAAATCCTATCAATCTCCTTTAGACTTGGTCAGTCTTCTTCCTGTCTTCAGTCTGTAAGTCACACTTTTGATTTGGTAGACAGCTATACAGTAAATCTATAACTGGAACACCTTTTTTTATTCAATCAGGGAGTATCAGTTTGGGGAACTTCAAATACCTATGATATTTTTTCTAACTTGGAACCAGACATCACAAAGAGGATTATAGAGACCTTCTTACACTTTTTAAAAAATCGGTACCTGTGCTCCTCACAAGAATAGCCTAAAGATAAATATGACAATGTCTTCAGTAGATTTAAGGCAGGAGAAAGGCAAGTTATAAATATTAATATTAGTGCTCCTTTTGACACAGCTAGCCTACGAGCCCAAATTGCTGTTATCAGCACAATGTGAATGACTGCTGGCCTTACTTTCTCCCTATGGCTCTATTCCTAAAGTCACAGTGAGCATATGTGGAAATAGCCAGATTTAATACAAACACAAATGTTTGCTCTAGCTGTGCCCAGGACCTGTTATAACAATCTTTGAAAAGTGAATTGTTTTGCCAAGTAAAGACTTAAACCGCAAACTGATAATTAATAATTCAGGCATGCTAGTTTTTTTTTTTTAATCTTAGCTCTAAGACACTTCACATTTGATAACCAAGTGAGAGTTTCCTTAAGTAAACAAATTAAGTTATGAATTTTGATGTTCTGAATATGCCAGGGGCCTCTGAAGGTCTGTGTGTGAGCTAAGACTTAGATTATTCACTCTTGTTGGCAGTCATGCCTGGAATTACAGAACAGCGTAAACTCCGCTCTGAGAAATGGAACGAGGGGAACAAAGCATTTTCTATGTGTATTGATTTTCAAGGATGTGCATCACTCTTGCCATCTTCATCGCGGGTGTCAGCAGATGAATTTATTCTGTGTGGATCTTCTGTGCTCTCACCCACATGTACAAAGTTAAACGAAAGTTTGTCTTCCTATCTACTTTGGGTTTACATTCCGAACCATGTGATGGGCTAGTGGATTTGGGTTTGAGAAGCAGAATTTGCAAACAACGAGGAAACATTACGTGGGGTGACTAATGAAAGCAAACTGGGAAGAGCCTACTAGAGTCAGAAAAAATGTTAACTTCCATTTATGTCCTCCAAAGTTAGAGACAAATTTTAGCAACATTCAGGGTATTCACAGTGTGGTCAAAGTAATATGTGATATGTTAGGTTCAAATCATATAGGTATATAAAATCATATATGTATATACATAAAATATTTACCAAATTTAAGGATTATGCTCTGTGAGTAGGGAACATGATTAAAATGCATAATTTTCTGGGTTCCTTTTTTTTCTTTTTTGTGTTTCTTAATATTGCTTTTGTTCTTATAAAGGATCAAGTTCTAAAGTTAGTTACTCAGTTCAGCTGAATTATCCTGCAAATATAAAACATTTCATTATTAAAAAACAGAAAGAACAGTAGTATGGAAAGTGTCCTTAGAAATAGAGGATTTGTAAAAAGGCTCAGGAACATCATTTGTAGTTATATTCGGAAGTTTTGTTATGTTTAAAACAGTGATGTTTTTCTGCTAAATATAATATTTATGTATAGCATTGTAAAAAAATTTGAAAATGCAAAAAAAATACAAAGTTGCACGTTTAGAAAAAAGTCATCTGTAATCCCACCATCCAACATGGTTAAATGTTGATGTATTTTCTTCCCCATTCATTTGTGTGTTTATGTGATATGCTCAAATACACACACATATGCTGTTCAAAGCTAATAGCATACGTGGTATATTCTTAAGTCTTTAGAATAGTGGTGTTAGTGGACTTCCATAACAACTCCTCTCCTGCTCCCGAGGAAGCAGTAGCATTCCTGCTTCATTTACATACTCATTCCACAATTTCCTGGAGTGGTGCTCCAGTCAGACTAAAGGATGTTCACGTCCCAGAAGAGAACATCTTCTCTTAACTCCGGGACTATGTACGTTCTATTCCATCTGGATCATTCTTCTTTCCCAACCCCTATACTTACACTTAACTAATTTATGCTCATTCTTTTCTATAGGGGCTGTCCCTGACCCCTTGCTCTAGATTAGAGGACCCTAGTGTGTGACCCCATGGGACTTCATACTACTTACTCACTCTTAAAATATACCTCACTAGATTATAGCTGCCTGCATGTCTGTATTTACCAGCAGACAGGAGGCTCTGTGAAAGGGGAGATTGCATTTTTTTTTCTTTTTTTGCTTTCCATTGCACACCCAGCACCAACCTGGCTCATAGTAGGCAGTCAATAAATATGTATTAAATTAATAAATAAAGTAAACCCTTCATGTATTCCTCATATCTTAGGGGAGCTGATTTTCCTACTCTGTAATAACCTACAGAGGAATTTTCTGTGTGAGGTTTATGTCCCTCAAATCTCTGATCTAGAAATGAGAAAACTATCACTGAAATTGTCTTTATTTTAGAAATCTTTTATTGTTAAATATCCTTATGTCAATACAGCAGTTTTATTTGGTTTACTCTCACTTGAGGGTGCTGAAAGGATGATGAATGAAAACTTTGATGAGAGTTCATTTTCATTTTGTTTCATATGATTAATTTAAAGATTAAAAAGACAACTAGAAACCTCATGAAGTATCTTAAATTCTTAGCTTTCTGAAACTTCGAAAAGGAGATAATTTACCTTTGTATTCCCAATGCCTAGCATATATAGGGATCTCGAATGATGTTTTCACAAGAGTTAGCATGACTTTTTTGATATATTTGTAAAGCATATTTTGTGACTAATATTTATTAAGTGCTTGTTAGATGCAAAGTCACCTCTTGGTTACTCCTGTCAATGCGGAAAACCATTGGTTTGGATAATTGAAAACTGGAGCTACTTTGTTTGAGTGAGGTGGATGGTGAGAAACACTGCTTGGTGACTTCTCTCAGGTTTCATGATTCTTCTTGACGTTCTGGATAGATGGTTGGGTTTGACTAGATTTGCCTGGGTTGTACATGTAGACACATTGTAAGTTTGTTTTGAGTTTTTTATTTTCTGCTTGATTTTAAATTATATCCCAGGCGAAATGTAAACTAATGAAGAAAGGACTAGTAACAATTCAAAGCACGGTGAGGAAAAGACTATAAGATTGAAATATGAAGTTTGATTTCAGTGTTAAAATTAGTAAATGCCTAGGATAGCATCACAAGCAAATTAATCCATGCAGTTTTAAATATATGGGGTTTCATGGAATTTAGACAGAGTAATATTTTGGAAAAACCAATTAGTTTTGTCTAGTATTGGGAAGAAATCTAAGAGTACCTCTGTTCTAATTTAAAAAGAGAGACCTTTGAAATTTAAGTAGGTGTGCCAGACAGTCTTCAAAGATGGCCACCAATTTCTTCCTTTCCCCTCATTCATGTGGTTCTCTCAATGAAGAGGTAGAATCAGTCCCTTCCTCTTGAATTTGAGCTTGCTTTATAACTGGCTTTACCCAATAGAATGCAGCCCAAGTGATGCTATGCCAATTCCAGGCCTAGCCCTGAAGAGGACTGGCAGTTTCTACTTTATTCTTCATGAAACCAGCTGTTGTGCAAGAATCTCACTATCCTATACAGGCCAACCCAAGAAAAAAGAAAAATCTCAAATAAATTATCTCACTTTACAGCTAAAGGAACTAGAAAGAGAACAAACAAAGCCCAAAGATAATAGAAGGAAGGAAATAATAAAGATCAGAGTGGAAATAAATGAAATACAGACAAAATGTAATAGAAAAAATCAAGGAAACCAAGGGCTGTTTCTTTGAAAAAGTGATTAAAATTAGGTTCTGGCACCTGTGGCAAGGGTGGCTGCATGTCTTCAGGTCCTGGAAGGAGGTTGGGGAAAGTAGGGGACGCTTCCAGTCTCTATATTCTTCTGTATAAGTGTGGCCACTTCCCAGCTGGCAGGAGTGAGGGTGAACCTTGAACTTCTGAGCCTGCCAGGCTTGGTGCAGGACACCACCCTGGACACCTCTGAAGAGTCAGATCCTCGTCTGGTCTCTGGACTGTGGAGTCCTTCTCTTGTACTCAGTTGCCTCCCCAGAGGTTGGAGTATATCTGGACAGGGTGTTACCTGGGTGTGAGGAGGAGGAAGGGCATGATCCAAGCCTGAGGGACCTGTACTCCAGCCTGGTGCCACCTGGGTGAGTTGAAGCTTCCCCATCTTTTTTTTTTTTCTTTTTAAGATTTTATTTACTTATTTGACAGCGAGAGAGAGAGAGAACACAAGCAGATGGAGCAGGAAAGGGAGAAGCAGGCTCCCTGCTAAGCAGAGAGCCCGATGAGGGGCTTGATCCCAGGACCCCAGATCATGACCTGATCCGAAGGCAGACACTTAACCAACTGAGCCACCCAGGCTCCTCTGAAGCTGCCCATCTTTATTCTTGTCCTCCACCCTGGTGTTGGCCACTAGCTTCAGGGTAAACTGTTGCTGGGAGGTGCTAGAGGTATAAGTAGAGGGGCAACAGATGGAGGAGGTGATGCTGAAAAAAAAGAGAGATAAACAAAATTGGTGAAGCTTTAGCCAGACTCATCACGAAAAAATAAGAGAGGAATCGTATAAAATCATAACAGAAAGAGAAAAGTAACAACTGACACTGTAGAAATATAAAAGATTATAAGAGACTACTAAGAAAAAAATGTATGCCAGAAATTGTACAACCTAGAAGAAATAGATAAATTCCTAGAAACATAAGCCTCCCAAAACTGAATCAGGAAGGAATAGAAAATTGAACAAATTACTAACAATGACATTAAATCAGTAATTAAAAAAACCCAAAAAACTCCCAATAAGCAAAAGTCTAGGACCAGATGGCTTCCCAGGTAAATTTTATCAAACATTTAAAGAAGAATTAATACCTTTCCTTCTCAAATTATTTCAAAAAATAGAAGAAGGAAAATTTCCAAATTCGTTCATGAGGCCAGCATTATCCTGATACCAAAACCAGACAAAGACACTTGAAAGAAAGAAAGAAAGAAAGAAAGAAAGAAAGAAAGAAAGAAAGAAAGAAAGAAAGAAAAAAGAATAATTACAGGTTGATATCCCTGTATCCCTCATGAACAATAATAATGAATAATAAGTTGTTGCTTTAAACTGCTCAGTTTGAGTGGATTTTGTACTAATAGATAATGAAACAGTAGGTGACACCTAATACTGACTTTAATATTCTATTTTATATAATTGAAATTTACTAAATGAATAGAACTTAAATGTTCTCACCAAAAATAAATAAATAAAAATAAATCTATGAAGTGATGGATGTGTTAATTAGCTAGATGGGAGGACTCCTTTCACAACGTATATATATGAAATCATCATGATTTACACTTCAAATATCTTACCGTTTCGTTTGTCAATTATAGTTCAGTAAAGCTGAGAAAAAAGAAAACTGATAATTCTATTAGCATGTTGTATATGTATGAATACATCTAAGTATGTATGTGTGGGTGTTTATGTGTCAGTACACACACACATCAGTTTAAAGTATACAGTTTGACTTTTAGCATAGGTTAAGACTAATTATAAAGTTGATCAGTATCTACAAATTTTCTAGGTTATATATTTCTTTTGACTTGTGTCATGACTAAAATCTGCTTCTGATTTAAGTTCATTAATTTTCTCAATAATTTGAACTAAGTGGATAAGTGAATTTTCAGCAAATTCCATGAGGAAATGCAAAAAAAAAAAATTCCAAGTGATGCCAATTTCAGACTAAAACTGTAAATCTCCGTTTGCTATTAGAAGTGGAAAATTTCAGGGATGCCTAGGTGACTTAGTTGTTTAAGCGACTAACTGGTGATTTCAGCCCAGGGTAGTGAGATCGAGCCCTGCATTGGGCTCTACCCTGGACATGGAGCCTGCCTAAGATTCTCTCTTTCCTTCTGCCCCTCCTCCTCCCTCTCTCACTGTCATCTCTTCTCTAAAAAAAAAAAAAGAAAGAAAGAAAGAAAAAGAAAAAAAGAGGAAATTCTGTAAAAATACCTGATTGAGACAACACAAGTGTTCTCTGCATTCTTAAATTAAACTAAGATGTGAACTTAGATGAATGTCAGTGGAGGAAAGGGAAAAGAATTAAGTTTAAGATATGCAGCTAAAGCTTCCAGCCTTCTAAACCTTTCATGAAGTGATGACTAGCTTCAGAGATCAGTAAAACATTATCATTACTCCACCAAGCTGTGTACCCCAAATCAAATACAGAAATGAAAATCAAATAACAACACTTTGTCCATTAATTCTGTTAGCTTCAAACCCTGACATAGCAGGGACCCTCGAGGATTTCTAAGGGAACCCCAAGGTTATTGCTTGCTGACATCTGAGTCTCTAGTGAAGATTCAGTTAGAAAACAGATGTTACACCAGAGCTTTTCTTCGTGAAGAATAACAGATGAGTAGATACAGGCTTTCAATCTGAGAGCGAACACGGGGTGATCAGAATCCCAATCACTTGGTAGAAGATGATAAAATAGAGCAGTGGAAGAATGAATTAAGATGACATGCTGTGTTTTATCAATAAAAGTAATGGCAAGAGATATATTTCTTACAATTATTTAACCAGGAGAAAGCTCCCGAGAATGATACATTTTGCTTATAAAGCAGTGTGAAGTGGGATAGATCACACTGTCAATTTAATGGCTCAGTTTGCTGCATTTGTATTAGCAGCAAGAGATTATTCTTTGTATTCATTCAAAATGAATGAAAACATAGGAAACTGATTCCGACTGTAAATCCGTTTCTGCTGGAAACCTTTTGTCATCCTATGGTCTCCTTATTCTTTAGGCTGGAGCAGGTCAGAAAATTGAACAAATGGCTCTTTGTGTTGGGGATGCTTTGGTATTATGCTCTATACATCAGCTTAAATATGTAGGGTGTTTTTCTCTGGAAATTAAAAACACGATTTTCATTTTGAATGAAGGATGTGACATCTATTAGGTAATAACATTATAACTCAGCTTAGGGCAATGTGAGTGACAGTTCAGTATGATATATTCTGTGAAGGAAAGTTTTAAAAATTATTTATTCCCTTATATGTGATATCATGTATTCAATGCATTTACTGTACATAAGTACCAAGGTAAAAACGCAATCAAAGTTCATTCATCAATAATCAATGCACGAATACACTGCTATGGGTGTCAAATCTGCAAAAGTGTGCTTGCTTTACAGAAAATGAAATGGGATTTTCTTCTTTCTTTAAATATGAACTCCCGCATACGCAGACGTAAGACAATGTTCAAGAGTAGACAGGAACAGTTTTTTTTTCCTCATGATGGTAATTTTCATTTATATTCCTCCTGGTTATTACTATCAAAACTGTGTGAACCATGTTGCTAAGTAGTATGTCATAACTGAGAACTCTGGGACACTGATTGTGGTTAAGAGCCTGACTGCCTAGGTTCGAATCCTAGCTCTGCAACTTACTGACATATGACTTGGGCACATTACTTGACTCTGTGTTCCTGATTCCCTCATCTTTTAAAAAGGCATAATAATAGTATTTATCATATAGATTTTTGAATGAGGAGTAAATAAGCTAATACATGTAAAATAGGAGTTTTAATAAGCTACTATATGTAAAACACTTAAAGATCAATACATTGTATTTCTTTTATAAGTATTAGTTATTATTTTAATAGTACATTTTTAAAGTATTGAGCAGGACAAGGATGTGGAAATGCAGAAATAGACCTCCTTAGGGGAATTATTTCTTTAGAATATTATAAGCTACCTTTTTCCTCCTTAAAATGAAGGATAATTTTTATTTTGAAGACATTCATAAAGAGATCTCATGATCTAAATTTGAAACTACTCCTTTCTTATCAGGAAATTCTTCAGGATAACTAACCCAGTCTGACTTTATTTTTAGAGAGCTGTATTTATTTGATGACCCTCTTTTCCACCACTCAAGAGCACCAGTGATGTTCAACATTTTTTACATAAATAATTTTATTCTTCCCTCCACTCTCTTTATAAAATTACTTTCAAAACCCATCATTCACTGACTTAAAACATCTGATCAAATCCTTGATTTTCATTTTAATATGAAGAGAAGTATAAAATACTCTTCAAGACCAAACAAATGTAACTGTAAACAAGATGAAATGAGAATCTAACAATATCACTACACTTCTGAAACCCCTTTGGTAAAACCCATTGCCCTGAGGTGGAATTCAAACCTCTTGCAGGGTGTATAGGCATGGTCTATGCCCTCCTTTCCATCACTTACCATCTTCTCATCCTCTCCCCCAAAAGTATACATTCAGGGCACTTCAACCATCATAAGTTTTCATTACCTCCTCTAATAGATCTCGTGTGTTTTTCCATTGTGGTCTACACCTTACTTCATCCTGATTTCACTCATCCAGGGAAGTCTGACTTTAGATAGTTTTTTCTCCAGTGCCATCTTTGACCTCTAAACTCAAGGGAATGTACTCCTTCCGTGTGCTCTCATAACAGTGACAATTATGTCAGCCATCACACTTTTTATAATTGCTTATTTACTTATTTACTTGCCCCTCTTGAAGCAAGACATTCTACTGGTAGTGACTTTTTTTTATGCATCATTTCATCCCATTCACCTAGCAAGGTACATGGAACATAGTAAGCATTCAAAATTATGCTGAGTGAGTTATCAAACAAATAAATGACCTGTTCGGTTTCCATATCCACCCCAGGTAAATAAAAAAACAAAGCAAAACAAAAAAACAACAACAACAGAAAGGTTATCTTTATATTTAAATAAAGATATTTGTTATACTTTAAAAAACATAGGAAAGGAGAAAAACCTAATTTAAAGGAATTAAGGGGATTGCTCTAGCTAGCTATAGAGCTAGAACTAAATTTCATAATCACTGAACTAAATTTGACTTCTATGTTTTTACTGGAGACTGGGGAAGCATAATTTTGGGGGGTTCTGTTGGAAGAAATAAAATATTCCTAACTAAGTAGTGAATTTTAAACTAACTATAAATATTTCAACTGAGAAATTGCCTTGAAACTGATGATATATTAAAGATTTAATAAAAATGATGGTTATATGTGTAGTTCACAGCTAAAGAATAAGTTTATGCTCATTATTCCATTTTATTGCACCAATTCAATAGCCTTGTGATACCTTCTTATAGAATATTGATTATAATTTTGAATACTTAATACATTCAATGAGAAATTTATAGTAAAACCAATTTGGGTTCAAAAAAATACCTTTAATGCCTCCTAGAAATCTTGTTGATCCTTTTCAGAGTGATTTATTTTAAACCGAAGTTTTGTTTTTTTTTCTTAACTGGGGTCTAACATGTGACTAAAATAATAAACACCCACAGATAGCCTTGTCTAACATGTAAACAGTTCTCACCAACTATGAACCTCAAGCAACTCCATCTTGGGGCTGATTTATGCCCTGTGTGCTCTTTAACCTTAAGATAAATCTGACAGCCTATCTTCAGATGAAATATTCATGAAGTTTCATAACATTCAGTACCATTTTATGATTCTTTTAGTTGGTATAACAACAATCTTTTCTAGCACTCTATTAAATCAGGAAGCAACTTCATAAATCACTAGCCCAAGTGCATGAGACCATCACTTGTTAATGTCTTAGCTGTGCTTGCAAAACGTGCTCAAGCAGGGGGAAATTCATGCTGCCATTTACATAGTCCTCCTCCAACATGATAATTTGTTTGGGAAAATTCCTGTCTGATCTCTTCCAGCTCTGGGTTTTCTGAACTTGACAACTAAGTGAGAAATCTCTGAAAGCCTTGGATAAAAATATGTTGCTCTCTGTAAAATGTGCAAAATAAGTGACAGCACAAAGCCTCTTCTTCAGGTTACTAGCAGAACATGTTTCTTGGACAGGCAGGAAAGGATTCTAAGGAACACGCTTGGATAGGGGGAAAATAGATGCCTCTTCCCAAACTCTATTTCATTTTACTTTTATTTCAGCATAACTTCTCAAAATTTGTTTTCAGAGCATCGGATAACTTTGGTCTCCTATTGTTTTCCTAGAAATTGACAAGAGTCCCATGTTGGTAATGCTATTTATATATGTGTAAATTATTATAATCAATATCTTTGAGTAGTTTTAAAGAGGTCAAAAGGCATAATTCCTGATTTAAAAGAACTATGACTTTTCAGTTTCAAGAATCAAAACTTTTTCCTGTGTTTTATTGTTTAATACTCTCCTGATAAATTATCTAATGTTTATCATATAAAGATTAAGCCTTGAAATTTAAAAAGAAAAGATAGTGATTCACATTATGCTGTTCTGAGAGTTTCCCTCTGTCCTTTGGTATGAATCCTCAGTCATATTCAGAAGGAAGAATAATCAACATAACTGGGCATACAGTGGATATTTTAATGGATTTTGTAGTGTGTTGTGATTGGGGATGTTATATTTAGGACAAAAGAAAAATTTGAGTCCAGAAAACCATGAACAGTTGTGGTGATAGTGAAGGGAGATTGAGAAATTAAATAATGGAGGTGTCAGACAATTTTTATCATAAAGAGAAGTGTGCTGACAAAAAATCAGCAACCCCTTCATTGCCTATTATATCTTTATCATGGGATAGTTCAGTTCAGAAACTAATGGGAAAGCCATTTTAAACCTCTTAATTGCTAACTGTTTTTATATCTATCCCACTCAGAGGGTGCTACATGCAAGCCAGATGGCTGAAAATGTTATTCTGGTTTACAAGCATGGAGATTTTTGTATCACTGCCAAAGCCATTGTCAGAATGTCCTATATCAAAACAAAACAAAAAATAAAAACCTCTGTTTTCCAAACTTCTGAAAATTCCACAATAGCAGTAAAATACCAACCCCCCTGTAGGTTTTGGCAGCTAAATGGAAAAATTATCCATCCCTAAGCAGCTTGTTGTTTGAACTAACTGAGCAGTGGGGCAGCCAAAAAAGGAACCGCATCATCGAGAAGCTCATGAATTTTCAAACAAGCAGCCTTTGGAATTCAGAACCACTCATAAGGGGCCAAGCCGAATGGGCTTGGCACAGAAATCAGCCACTCAAAAGGATCGCGTGGTGACGAGAGGGAGTTTGGAAAATACTAACTATATTCACCCTCAGGCAAAGACAAGACAGTTCCTTTGCATGGTTTCCGATCTAGCTAAGGTCTTTCCTAGATAGTAGGTGGATTGGATCAAAGGTAGTTTTTCCTTGCATAATATAGGGAAATACCGCAATAAAGTAAGAGATAAATGATTACGGCCAATACAAGATGTTACCAACCAGCAGCAGAAATATTAATGATAAATTCTCTGTATCTTGAAAGTAAAAAAGATCCATTCTATTCTAAAATTATTTTAAAACTGAAAGGTATGTAATTGAAAGTAAATTTCTGACAAGTGAATGTTGTTAATATGTAATTGTCAGCATGAAATTCTTGTGAATTCTATAATATAGTAAGTTTAGTTCTCCTAGGTCCTCATTTGGAACCTAAGCTATGTTCTGATTATCTCGGAATTGATATGGTTCATTGATTGATGGATTGACCTGTCTATCTCACAAAAAAATCATGAACTTAAAATGAAGGAGAATTTTCCAGAGGGTGAGTTAGAAGAGAATTTTGGCTCAAAGTTTCAAGAAAGCAAAATAGCTTTCTTACATTATAAGCTGATGTTAAAAATGTAGTGCAATGAGGACTCCTTAGCATTATTAGCATTTCTTCAGTAGTAGATAAGGCTCTTATGTCATCGTATGTTGCTCCCTGAGAGTTGCTCATACGTATTCTGCTTCACTTTCTACCTCTTCAAGTTTGTCAATTTTTGCCTTTCTATTAGTTAGAAGTATTAGACGTTGTTGCCAGTTGGGTTCTCCAGAAGCAGATAGTGTGATGGTATTTGGGGAGATAAGATGTTCACTAGAGATCAATAACTGTGGATGAAAGAGGTGGAAGCAGGATTGGGCATAGGGAGAGGCTGGATTGTAAGGCCTGCCTGGCATTGGCCAGTGTGCAGGGAGCTCTGGAGCAAGAATGGCTCCTGAGAATGACTATCATTGGGCCATCATGGAGTACATGCTGCCTCAAGGAAGGGTGTGCTGTAGGGCAGATGGCCATTTGAAGTTGGGGCAGTCCCTGATGGAGCTGGCAGTTAGTCTGCTGACCATATCGGCCACAATTGGTCAACAAGTGTTTTTGAGAAGGGAGATCTGGATGACACATCTCTGTTTTTATCTCATAGGTCATTATTTGGAAAATCAGCCAAGGCTCAGGGACCAAGTTGAGGGCATGGGTGTGCACAATCAAAAGACCCAGAGAATAAGGAGATTAGGAAGCAAGGGCTAAAAAGCAACAATAGGATACTAGAAAGTATGAGTCAGGGACGTGGGCCTAGGTCCCAGACTAGAGCAAATTGCCAGGAAAAGCTCAAGGTCCAGGGAGGAGTTTGACAAACTAACATAATGCGCCAAATACCAGGAGAAAATTTTGATGCTTGAGGCAACATTCTAGAATGTTCCTATGTTTTTATAGCTGAGGGTGGGCATCTAGTTTGAGACTAAAGGTGGGCCTGTTTTCCAAATTAAGACAATTAAAAAATGCTCTCAAAGTTTTCAGTTCACTTGCTAACTTAGATTCAACTGGAACTTTTCAGCTTACCTTTATGCTGTATGGGTTTTGAAGGTCTTCCATGGCTCTTTGGGGGAAAAAACAAACAAACAGAAGTCTATGAGCTTGAATTCAGAAAATAAACTTATTTTTCCTTAAGATTTTATTTATTTATTTGACAGAGAAAGTGCGAGTGTGCGCGCATGCATGAGAGAGAGAAAGAGAGAACACGCGCGCACACACACAAGCAGAGGGAGCAGCAAGTGGAGGGAGAAGCAGGCTCCCAGCTGAGCAGGGAGCCCAATGCAGGACTCGATCCCAGGACCCCAGGATCATGACCTGGCTTTAATCCCAATTGAAAGGCAGAGCCATTGCAGTTTTGAGTGGATGAGGTTCACCATCTGACGTGTTTTAGAGGCTCACTCTGGCTGCTCTTGGAGAATAAACTGGAGGGGTGGGGGATGCAAGGGCAGAAGTCAGTCACCAGTTAACAGCCTGGTCCAGCTACCCAGTAAATAAGAAATTGACTTCCCTTTTACTGTAGATTGGGGGGAAAAAAAGCTCAAGTAACACCGTTGTTACTGCTTTCGCTAGACTTAGATCTAACACTCAAAGTCAGCAAAGGAACTGCACTTTGAGAGAAATTGTCTACTGTTTGGTACCTTTATTTTTTTAGGACTAAAGGTGACATGAAATAGCAGAGAGCATGTCTCTCTTCTTTGTACTGCTCTGTGGCATTTCAGGATCTGAGAAGACTGTTCAAGTATTGAAGTTTACATACTCTCATGCCCACAATTCTGGTCAGCCATTCCCAATACAGCTTGTGTCCTCAGAACTGATTTTTGAAGCTAAAATACTCAGTAGGACATGGATTTTTTTTGTCTTTTCTTTTCTTTCTATTAAAAAAATGCACTCATGAAGCCCAAATAACAGTTCCCACATTAGTGGATAAAAAAGAAAGGGATGTGTCATATTTGGAGCAACAGTAGGGAAAAGGAATGCACAACGTGTGGAGAAACTTGATGGAGGCAAAGAAATATGTTAAAGGAAATAGAGTTTCCTGGGATGGAAGACAGAATGACTCAATCCATTCAGGAAACAGTGAAGAGAAAACCGGGCTACCTTGAAAAGTGAGGACCTTTGCCTGGGGCACAATGCCCATCAGCATCTTAACACCTGTTCGCTCTTGGGATATGGGGCATTTCTGAAACTGGGTTTTGATTCTCAGACTCTTTGTGTGGAACTAAACATTCTTGAAAGTAGTTTTTGATGAAGCTTTAAATGCCATTTGTGCTGATCTTTATCTGTTTGCTTGTCAAAGACCTTATGGGTGGTTCTGTAAATTTTTTTCATTGTATTTGGTGGGCAAAAGAGCCGTGTGTGTGTGTGTGTGTGTGTGTGTGTGTCTGGTTTTCTCCCTACTATAAAATTGTCTGCATTCTGGTATTTTATGTTCTTTGAACACAAGGTTATTTTCACAGCTTAAAATTTCAGTCTGATGGGTAAATGGAAAGTTGACCTGTAAACATGGGGATTTATTACTTTTCTATATTATCAGATGCCACCTGCCATGTTTTCAGTTACTCTACCAGATTTGTAGAAACCCCTCTTTTGTCATAGGACCCTACCATAGACATTGTAGACCCTAACTGATACCATAATATGTACTCAAAATTGAAAGAAAGAAATGAGGATGAGCCATTTACCTCCTCTATTTGTTGATGAAGCCAATCTAAGCCACCTTACAGTGGAAATCCTTGCCAAGGCCACAGTTATATAAAATGCCAGGAACACAGAGAAATCGTGTCTGATTTTTTAAATTTCATTTTGAAATTTAAAACAGTGACTGGATAACTTCAATCACTGCCTCTTGGAGAGTTCCTGAAGACTCCTGGGGAAATACATGGCCCTGGAAACTCAAAGGGGAAAGGACCACTGAGAGGCTGGGAGGTTGTGATAGTGCTGATGGTTAAGTCCTTGGAGGATAGGACTGAATAGATCTTCTAGCCCACTTATCCCAACTTTTCCCTTTTTGGCCAGGAATATCTTCAGTTATATTATTTGACACAGGGTCTGGTAGTAAGTAAATCCTTGTGATCTAACCATTCTTTCAGCACTTACTGTGTGGTCCAAACTATGGTGAATAATACTGAGGACAGAAAGAGGAAATGTTAAGACTTGACACTTTCTCAGGAAAGTTTCAGTCACGTCAGGAGAAAAACATATCTTTATGAAGTAAATTTGAACAATGAAACATATCATTATCTGTCTGAATATGTGGTAAAGGCAATATATTCTGCAAGAAAACTGGAGATTTCATAAATGACTCCCCCCAAAAGTTAGCCATTGTATACAGGCCTTAACAGAAAGATGTGCTTTTAACTGCTCCCTTAATATCAATACAAATTGCAGCAAATGAGATATTACTCTTAAGATGTTCATGAAACTAGCAATCCATGATAGATACCAATATAAGAGGCTTTAGAAATTGAAATGCAGGATGCAATGATAGAAACCATTTTTATGACTCATTGAAAGTGCTACTATTAAAACAATAGGGTAAGTTTTATTTGGCCTATACAGTTTTATGCCTCATAGTATTGGAATATAATAAGAAAATTCGTAAAGTCATTTTAGTTATTGGGAGATTTCATGTAAAGAGCCAGATTTCCAGCTTCTCTTGAAACACCTGAAGATCTCCTTTCTGTCTGCACTATCACAAGGCAACAGTGTCCCAGAGTTCAGTGGCAGGTGGCTTTTCCAGTTTTCCACAGCTCCACTGCTCTTTCTGCTCTTTTTTTTCCCCCAGTATGCTTTAACAGCTCATGTTCAATACCTAGCCAGCTCCCTGTTGGCATTTGAATTTGTGATTCTCTGATGACGCCCGCCCTCCACCAACTGCCCTCATGCCTTTTGCAAAATTCTTCCTACTTGAATGCATCACATTGAAGTTCACTTCTTCCCTAGGCAACCCATTATAGTATTGGACACCACTTAGTTTACTGCTGAGTTCTTTCCGTACATGGAGTCTGTATTCTTCTAACTCATAATTTTTTATTCTTATCTTTTTTATGCTTATAAAGTTTTATCCTTTAAGGCAAAAATGTTTTTTCTTCCTCCTTCATATGTACCTTGAGATACATATACCTATCCAATAATGTCAAGAAACCCATTTCAAGAATGCTATTTATTTTTCACCCTGACCCTGAATATTCCTTGTGCTCTATTTTGTTTTTCTTTTTCCAGTCTTGTAAATTTTTAAATTTTGTGTTGATTGTAGATTCACATGGAGTTGTAAGAAACAATACAGAATGACCCAATGTACTCATTACTCAGTTTCCCCCAGTGGTAATATCTTGTTAAATACTCATTACTCTGTTTTCCCCAGTGGTAATATCTTGTTAAATAATAGTACAATATCAAAACCAGGATATTAGCATTGATACTGTCAAGACACAGAACCTTTCCATCACCACAAGGATGCCTCATATTGCCTTCTTATAATTACACCTACACCGACTTCCACTGTGTCAATCTCTGTTTTCAATTTCTATAATATTGTCATTCAAGATTGATATGTACGGAATCATATATAACATTTTATTATTGTTGTACTGAATCATATATAACATTTTATGATTGTTGTTGTTTTTTTACTGAGCATGATTCTCTGGAGATTAATCTAAGCTGTTGTGTGTTAATAATTCTTCTTATTTTGCTGAGTAGTACTGAATGGCATGGCTGTACCAGTCTCTTTAAGCATTTACCACTGAAGGACACTTCAATGGTTGTCTCCAGCTTTTGACCATTACGAATATAGTTGTTATAAATATTTGTGTGCAGGTTTGTCTGTGAACATAACTCTTCACTTCTCTGGGATAAATGCCTAGGATTGCAATTGTTGCATAGTCTGGTTGTAGAATATTTAGATTTTTAAGAAACTGCCAAACTCTTTACCAGAGTAGCTGTACCATTTTACATCATCATCATCAAAGTATGAGTAATCCAAGTATTGTATTTGGTGTTACCAGTATTGTTTATTTTAGTCATTTTGATGTGTGTGTAGTGGTACCTCACTGTGGTTTTAATTTTCATTCCTTTAATGACTAATGGTGTTGAATATCTTTTCATGTGTTTATTGACATCTGAATATATATATATATATATGAAATGTCTTTTAATGTCTCTTGTATGTTTTTCAGTTGGATTATTTGCTTACTTAATGTTGAATTTTGAGCTTTAAAAAATTTATTCTAGATTCTAGTCCCTCATGAGATAGGAATTTGTAGATATTTTCTCCCACTTTATAGCTTGCTTTTTATTCGTTTATCAGGGTTTTTTGCAAGGCAGAAGTTTTAAAATTTGTTGAAGTTTAATTTATAAATTTTCCTTTGATGGATCATACTTTTGGTGTCAAGTCTAAGAAACTCTTTGCATAGCCCTAGATCATAAAGATATTCTCCAAGGTTTTTTAAAGTTTTATAGTTTTATATTTTACATTTAAATCCATGTTCCTTTTTGAATTAATTTGTTGTATAAGGCATGAGACTTAGGCCAAGTTTCATTTCGTCTCTCTTCTTCCTTTCTTCTTCCTTCCTTCCTCACTCCCTCGCTGTCCTCCTCTTTCTCTCTGTTTCTTTGCACTGGACAGAACTTCATGCACTATGTTCAGTAGGAGTTGAAAGAGCATACTTCCTTACCTTTTTCCCAATCTTTTGGGGGAAACATTCAGTCTTTCACAGAGAACTATAATGTTAGCTGTAGGTTTTTTGTAGATCTTTATCATATTGAGGAAGTTATTTTCTATGCCAATTAGAACTGAGAGTTTTTAATTTTGAATGAGTGTTGAATTGTATCAAATGCGTTTAAAACACATGGGTTGATATGATCATGTGACCTTTATTCTTTAGCCTGTTATCATGGTGGATTACGTTGAGTTTTGAAGATCAAACTACTCTTGCGACCCCAGAATAAACTCCACTTGGTCATGGTATATAATTCTTTTCATATGTTGCTGAATTCTATTTGTTAAAATTTTGTTTAGAATTTTTATGTCTATATTTTTGAGGAATCTTAGTCTATAAATTCCTCCCTCTCCTCTCCTCTTTCCCCTCCCCTCCCCTCCCCTCCCCTCCCCTTCCTTCCTCCCTTCCTTCCTTCCTTTCCTTCCTTCCTTCCTTCCTTCCTTCCTTCCTTCCTTCTATTTTTCTCTGGCTGTTATATCAGCTTCATAAAATGAATTGGGAAGTGTTTATTCCTCTTCTGTTTTCTGGTAGAGATATTGTACAAGTGGTGTTTATTTTTCTTTAAACATTTGGCAGAAATCCGTGAAACTGTGAGGGCCTGGAAATTTCTTTTTTTGAGTTTTGAAATTACAAATTCAAATTCCTTAATATTGCAGGACCATTTAAATGATCTATTTCATGTATGGATGGGTTGTAGTAGCTTGTGTTTTTCAAGGTATTGGTCCATTTCATCTAGGTTGTCAAATTTATGTGTTGAGCTGGTCATAGTATTCCCTTATTATCATTTTGATGTCTGCAGAGTCTGTAGTGACATCCCTTGTTTCACTCCTGATATTGGTAATTTGTGTCTTGTGTCTTTTTTTTTCTTTGTCAGTCTTGATAGAGTTTTGGATATTTTCATATTATGATACTCTTGATCTTATTTAAACCTGTTTTAGCTGGTTTTCTCTGCTATTGCTCTGGCATGGGAAGGGAGGAGAGGACACTGCTTCATTATTGCCAGATGGAGGTAGAAGTCCAAGTTCTCCATTTTGTCTGCATTGACACCAGAACTGGAGGGGGTAGTTCTAGTTTTCTAGGTGGTCTCCACTGGCATGCAGTGAGGCATTGCCTTGATACCACTGGGCAATGGTGAACATCCTAACTGTCCACCTACATCACCGACACTGCTGGTGGAAATGAAAGGTGTAGTTCTCTATTTGGCTTTCTCTGGCATCACTTTGACAGGCGTTTGGGGATACTTTTTTCCAGCCTTGTAAAGGTGGAAGTGTAAACACCCCATCAGCTTTCACTGTTGTGGATATGGGAGTGAGACCATGGTTTTCTCTATGTTGTTCGTCTAGAGTAGAGCAGTTATTGTCTGAAAGTTTTCTGTCATGCTAGACTGGCCTTTTCTTGTTTATTTGGCTAGAGAGAGGAGGCTTTTGTTGGGGCTTTTTTTCTATGTCCATTGGCATTTTCAGGTTGCCAACTTCTTTAGTCCCAAGTCAGAGATATATGAGGCAAAAAGAAAATTCAGAGAACCTACCACCTTGTCATTCCTTGGGTCCTGAGGTTCCAGGCTGGTCAGCTTTCTTCTTTCCAAATTTCAGAGGCTTTTTATGCATTTTATATATAATGTCCAGGGGTTTTAGTTGTACTTAGCAAGGGGGAATAGGGAAAAGTATGTCTACTTTATGTTCTTGGAAGCAGAAGTCTGCTCTACTTTTGAGGGCTAAAATGTGATGCATTACCTAATCCTTATCTGTGCCTTAGAGAAGACTCAGAAACACACAGCAGATGGACCACAGGAATGGTGACATTTACATCCAGTATCATTTTCAGAAAAAAATGTATAGTCGAGGCTGAGACAGCCATGGTTTGGCATACAACTAATGCTTATTGAGTGTCAGCTATGTGGCAGTCACTGTTCTAGAAGAATACATCAGGGACTAGTTATCACAGATGATGTCCTCCTGCTGTTCCCAGATTATTCATGATTAGTGTTATATTCACTATGAATGTATAAGGTGGGCCAACTTCCTATACTTCCCACCACACCTAACCAAGAAATTTCAAGGATACTATTTCTTTTATTCATATAGTTCAGACATCTGCTCTTACTCTGAACTTGAAGTTCAAGCCCTCTGAGACCTTCAAAGAGCAGGATCATCAGATCTATAATCTTATCACAGTAGTCAGAATGGAAAAAAAGAAGGATCTTATCAACATTCAGTTTACCAAGGTCTGCAGAGCCTGGCTCTTTTCTAGGGCATCTTCCTTCAAGTGCACCTACCATGTAAATATGCCATCAACTGTCAGAAACTTTGGAAGTCTAGGAAGATGTTCCTGAATGATTCTTTATAAATGTCTCCTGTTTCTTTCCGTTTCCCATTCCCCCTGTTCCTCTAAATATTCCCAATTCTCTTCTCATTTCTCCTTTTCAGGGCCAAACCCATAAGGAACACCACTTCCATGCCTATTGCCAGAATGTGACCAGTGAAAGTGGTATCTCCTGGCAGTAGATTAACTGGGAAATGCACATTGGGAGGTGCACAGCAGATATTTCTAGGAGCTTAGAAACTTTATGCCTACCAACCTAATATTCTGCTATAGCACACCCTCAAGAAACCAATTTCTTACACTGGTTGGATACAGGGAAAAATAGAAGTATCAGATGCTGGGTAAAGGGAGCTGCATTTTTTAGCTAGTGGAAGTATGACAATATTATAGGACCCTTGAAGAAGGTCATGTGGTAATAAAATGCAATCCATGTGACTTAGAGACAGTCATATTTATGTCCCAAAGAAGTACACTGTCCAGAATACTAAATACAAATGGTTATTTAAATTTAAAATAATTAAATTTAAATACATTTAAAAATTCATTTCCTGAGTTGCACTTGTAATATTTCAAGCACTCACGAGTCACCCATTTATAGGCCACCATATTGGATGGTGAAGTGTGAAACACTCCCTTATTGAACAAAGTTCTATTGAACATTATTGTTATAGACTATTGTTACTTCTTGCTCTCTTATTACCTTCTAGGCATGTCCCATTCCCCACTTTATGCTTGGCTCTGATTCTGCCACCAACCTTAGTTTTAAAGAATTGTTGTCAATTCTTGCCAAAGATGTGACCTCTGATCTCTCCCTTTGGTTTTGATTTGGATTTATTACTTGGTATGTAATGGTCTCAGCCTGCTCACACCTGAGCTAGGAAGTTTAGCTTCTGATTTAACCTTAGCAACTAGATTGTCCTCCCTCCCAACTCTCTGAGTAAGTTTACTTTAGAATTTTAGTTCACAGTTTCTTGTTCTGGACACATATACTCTGTTCTTTTATTTTTTAATGTTTTTTTATTATATTCTGTTAGTCATCATACATTACATCCCCGGTTTCCGATGTAAAGTTCGAGGATTCATTAGTTGCGTATAACACCCAGTGCACCATGCAATACGTGCCCTCCTTACTACCCATCACCAGTCTATCCCATTCCCCCACCCTCCTCCCCTCTGAAGCCCTCAGTTCTTAATTCACTGGTCCTCATAGTGTTGCTTTTACCTCTCAATATGTGAAATTGGAGACAGTAATGTTTTATTAATGTGCCATAACTTGGCTTCATTTTTATCTATTATTGTGGAAAAAGTTTTTAAAATGTGGTTAATACACAATATTGAACAATACTTTTTAATATTGCAATGGGGAATTAGGAAGTGAGGGGCTATTCCTAATAGCTACTTGGAAGAAAGCGAGACACAAATTCCAGATAGATTATAAAGTTGTAATTCTTTTTATACCATACATAGAGCAATGATGTACACAATTTGAAAGCCACCAACTACTCTGTGCAATTGACTAAATATTAGTTGGTGGTATTTCTATCCACAGAAACGTTTCTTAACTAAAATAGTATAAATTCAGCTTCACAAAATTTGAAAATAAAAGAAGCCCAAATTTCTGCAATTAATCCCGTTTAAACAAAGATCAATTCAGATGACTCCAGTAATTAATTATGTACAAAAATGTTAGATTTTTTTTGTTTGTTTGTTTTTGTTTTTTTTTTACTTTGACATTAACTTGTCATTTCAAGATGCGCAGAGAAAAATTGCTAAGGGAGGAATCCTGCAATAAAGAGAATATGGAAGCAAAGGAGAACCAATTAAAGTGGGTAAATTATTAGGAAATGTAATCAATCTTCAGTTATCTAAGGACTTACCAGTTCGTGTATATATTTCTTCATTTGTTAGGGATCTGTAGAAAAAGAGAGTAAAGTGGAAGTTTAATCACTGATTAAAGCCAGTCTAAAACCTAATTGCATCACTAAGTATGGTGCTTTTCACAAAGTGGGCACTTAATAAAACTTACGGAACTGTAGATAAAGGAAAGATAGACCACTGCAAATTAAAATCTGCCAGTGAATTTAAAGTGCCTCCTTTGTGGAAAGTACACTACCAAGAATTCCATAGAAAGTAGAAAGCAATTTATAGATTCAAAGCAAAAAAAAAAAAAATTAATTAAGAAATGTTCCTATAATGAATGAAAAAATCCAGTGTCTGACATTTTCTTATCACTTTGTGATATACTTTATATAATATTATATACACATGTTTGATAGTTGAATATTAGATGTATACCTAGAAGGCATACTTAGAAGTTACTAGAAAATTTTGATTTAATTAATAACTTATTTTACGAGTCCATCTAACAAAATTCAATTTAAAGTAAATTGCATTAAACTCTAAGATTTCTCTTTTTTTCTTGAACCACAATAGATATCTTATTTGAAGGATGCCAATTAAGTACTTTTGAAAATAGTGGCCTAAATTCTGTGTTCATTATTTCTACATGTTATCCAGAGACCTGAACATTTGAAAATGTGCATGTTGAAGCTGTTGAGTTGTGTATTTCAAATAGCTTTTGTTGAGTTCTAAAACCTGAATCAAAAGCATTGTTAAGCATATGTTTTCAACTTAAATAATCTAAAAATGAAATTGTTTTACTTGTGTTAAAAATGGGAGGAAAAATGGACCAAGTAATTTGTTTTGAGAATCCCTTTTTGTCTGTTTTGTTTTGGTTTGGTTTTGGGCAGGCCCATATGCCACCATAAAATTTTTCTCTTCTTCTCATTTGAACTTTCAATATATAGGCTAACACTTAAATTTTATTGTTGTTATTGTTGTGTTTACGTTTTTTTGTTTTTTTTTCTGTTGTTTCTCCTGTAGGTGGAGGTAGGTGTACAACTTGTTGGGTTTTTTCCCTATTGAAGTTTTTCTTTATTAAAATTGTCTTTCATTTGGGCCCATGCCACAGCCTGATATGCTTTGGGATGAAGACCCAACCCAGGGGCTATTAACCCACAGCTGAGGCATCTGGGAATTATGCTTATCTGATAATAGCAGGCATTTAAAATAATAGCAGAGTAGAGAGCTGGGAGTGATGTTGGCATGTTGTGTGTTGCAAGCTTAGGAAACCGGTGAGAGGGAGAGCAGAGACTGGTGATTTCTGAGAAATAGGCATGCCTTAGTTCCTGCCTTCCAATCCCATTTCTGAGATCCTTATGGTCTCGTTGTTCTTCATTTCCTTTCTTTGTGTGCCCATGAAACTTGCATGTTTACCTTTATGTTAAACCCTGTTTTCATTAAGCTAGATTTAGAGGATTTCTATGCCTTGCAATTAAATATCTCCTTACTGAAACACAGGTTTTTTTCCCTGAATATTTTTCTTGATGTATCTATTTCTTTTATGTAATCCATGGCTCTTACTTAATTACATTGAGTGTCATTGTTTTTAATTAATTTACACAAAATTGAGATTATTGTAACTACAACTCTGATTGTTTTCTTTGCTATTTAGTATTTATCTTTTGAAGTTTTGTACCATATTTTGTAACAATTTCTAAATCCTATAATGTTCCTTTAGATAAATTTTCTTTGTAAATATGATAAAACAAGAAGTTTTGAGGCATTTTCTCATTCTAAAGCTTGTAAGTGTCACGGGTTGTAATTTTGTTATCACTAATCAGTAGATTTTTTAATGTTGCTGACACTTTATTATATGAATCAAAATCAATGTCTATATGCCATCAGTACAATAATCAGTAATAACTGTCTGTTTAACGTCATATAGTTAGATAACTAATGGGCTTTCCCCTCCTCTTTATCGGACTTAATGAAGTAGAGACAGCTGTTTTCTATCTACCTATTTTACCTCCCAGATTAAAGGTGTATGGGGTTCAGTATGTGATACTATACTTACACAACATAAAATATTGTCATATTTCCTAAGAATGAACCTAAGTTGGGTATTCAGACAATAAGATATAAAAATCAAGGTCAAAGTAGCAGAGATCATTGATGTTAAAGTATAAGCACAATTATTTCTATTCTTTAAACAGTTAAAATAAGAAATGAATTATTTTGAAAGGTCAGCATTCTACATAAATGGGACATGAACAATAACTCAGCTCTTTCCCTAAAGATTACATTTAAGGTATGTGAATTTATCCCTTACTTAGAACTAGGTCAGCAATTCCACACCAGAAATGGTGGTATTCTGGAGAGTGGCAAACCTTTTCAGTTCGGTTGAATTTAAATTAAACCCAGACTTTGCAGAGACTATCTTGAAAGACAGTAGGCCAAGAAAATAACCAAAATAATAATTTTTTAAATGTAGAGTTTTATAAAAGAGTTGCATTTTTAATAAAATATATAGGCAAAAAAATTTGCTGTTGGACACGTAATGTTTATAGCTGGATGAACATTTTTGGAAGTCTGTGGATGGAAGAAGGTGGCGTGGATGAGTGTTGAGTACATGGTATTGCATGTCAAAGAGCTGTGGGTTTAAGAACTGAGTTTCCTTTCTCACTGTGTGATCTTGAGTAAATCACTTAGTATCTCAGGTCCATTTTCTTATCTGTGAAGTGGAGCTAATAATAGTGCTTTCCTTCTGGGGTTCTGAGGATTACATGAGGAAATACAGTACTTAGAAAGTGTCCAACACTAAATAAGCTCTTAGTAATATCAGTTATTATTATTCTTATTATTTTTTTAGAATTATAATCACCTTTGATTCAATTTTGATGTATTTATTTTCTTTTTTTAAAAGATTTATTTATTTATTTATTTGACAGAGAGAGAGAGAAGGAACACAAGTAGGGGGAGTGACGGGCAGAGTAAGAGGGAGAAGCAGGCTTTCTGATGAGCAGGGAGCCTGATGTGGGACTTGATCCCGGGACACTGGGATCATGACCTAAGCTGAAGGCAGCATTTAACCAACTGAGCCACCCAAGTGCCCTATTGTTGTTGTTATCGTTATTATTATTATTATCATTATTATTACCAGGAAATAGTGTGATGGATCTTATGGAGATTTTAAGGACCAAAAGTTAAGTTGATGTACTGTATTACATCATATTTCTTGCAACAACTGTGCTTCAGTTTTTTTGGTAACACAACTTCAGATATAAGCCAAGTGTCATGATTTTCTTTGAAGCTTGTCAATGGACTGTTCATCTATGAGATTCTAGAGTGACCATGAAAGACTATATTATATTTTAATGTTTTTCCTAATTATGTCTTTTTGTTTTGTTTTGGAAATCACAGTTTGATGGTTACAGTTAAAGTAAATCAAATTAATGATGGGTTTATATAATAATTTCCCAACTAATGTATTGAGATACTATGCTATTTGTACCCTTTTTCTCCATCCCCCAAATTCCTCTATACAGGTCACTTTCTGTTTCATGCATATGACTGAAGTATCCTCTCTCTCTGTCTCTCTCTCTCTCTCACCCACACACGCTCTCTGTCAATCTCACTGTCTCTGTTATCTCTCTTTGTGTTTGTGAGTCAGGGAATAATGGTGGGGGCAGGGGAATCTTTGTTGGTTTTCCACTTCTAATCTTAATTTAAATCGAGTCAGGACATGCCTCTATATAAGTAAAATGTTCCTTTTTAAAATTTGATTTTGTGTTAATGATTTAATTACCATGGTCATAGAAAAATCTTTTCATTGTAGGTGAGTGTGTGTTGGGGTGTGGAGAAAAAAAAAACGAAGAAAGATAGAGAGGAGAGTTGTACTCCTTTCTCTATTGGAACTTTTTGGCATCTCTGCTCTTGCTCTTATCCCTCTACTGGGAAGGGAAGTTTGGTCTGTCATTTTAAAGGTACCCTCTCTTCTTATGCTCTTTATTCTAGTCTTCTGTATTTTCTGGTCGTTGAAGCCTTGGATTTTTCCCCCTTTGTTAGTTTGGGTTCACCAACATCATTTCTATGAGTGTTTTCAGAGCCTCCCTATCTCGGGATTATCTTCTAAGGATTTTATTGCTGTCTCATGTGTTGCTGTCCCAGCTCCTCCTTTATCCACTGTTTACCTTCTTAGCAGNCATGGCTCTTACTTAATTACATTGAGTGTCATTGTTTTTAATTAATTTACACCAAATTGAGATTATTGTAACTACAACTCTGATTGTTTTCTTTGCTATTTAGTATTTATCTTTTGAAGTTTTGTACCATATTTTGTAACAATTTCTAAATCCTATAATGTTCCTTTAAATAAATTTTCTTTGTAAATATGATAAAACAAGAAGTTTTGAGGCATTTTCTCATTCTAAAGCTTGTAAGTGTCACGGGTTGTAATTTTGTTATCACTAATCAGTAGATTTTTTAATGTTGCTGACACTTTATTATATGAATCAAAATCAATGTCTATATGCCATCAGTACAATAATCAGTAATAACTGTCTGTTTAACGTCATATAGTTAGATAACTAATGGGCTTTCCCCTCCTCTTTATCGGACTTAATGAAGTAGAGACAGCTGTTTTCTATCTACCCATTTTACCTCCCAGATTAAAGGTGTATGGGGTTCAGTATGTGATACTATACTTACACAACATAAAATATTGTCATATTTCCTAAGAATGAACCTAAGTTGGGTATTCAGACAATAAGATATAAAAATCAAGGTCAAAGTAGCAGAGATCATTGATGTTAAAGTATAAGCACAATTATTTTTATTCTTTAAACAGTTAAAATAAGAAATGAATTATTTTGAAAGGTCAGCATTCTACATAAATGGGACATGAACAATAACTCAGCTCTTTCCCTAAAGATTACATTTAAGGTATGTGAATTTATCCCTTACTTAGAACTAGGTCAGCAATTCCACACCAGAAATGGTGGTATTCTGGAGAGTGGCAAACCTTTTCAGTTCGGTTGAATTTAAATTAAACCCAGACTTTGCAGAGACTATCTTGAAAGACAGTAGGCCAAGAAAATAACCAAAATAATAATTTTTTAAATGTAGAGTTTTATAAAAGAGTTGCATTTTTAATAAAATATATAGGCAAAAAAATTTGCTGTTGGACACGTAATGTTTATAGCTGGATGAACATTTTTGGAAGTCTGTGGATGGAAGAAGGTGGCGTGGATGAGTGTTGAGTACATGGTATTGCATGTCAAAGAGCTGTGGGTTTAAGAACTGAGTTTCCTTTCTCACTGTGTGATCTTGAGTAAATCACTTAGTATCTCAGGTCCATTTTCTTATCTGTGAAGTGGAGCTAATAATAGTGCTTTCCTTCTGGGGTTCTGAGGATTACATGAGGAAATACAGTACTTAGAAAGTGTCCAACACTAAATAAGCTCTTAGTAATATCAGTTATTATTATTCTTATTATTTTTTTAGAATTATAATCACCTTTGATTCAATTTTGATGTATTTATTTTCTTTTTTTAAAAGATTTATTTATTTATTTATTTGACAGAGAGAGAGAGAAGGAACACAAGTAGGGGGAGTGACGGGCAGAGTAAGAGGGAGAAGCAGGCTTTCTGATGAGCAGGGAGCCTGATGTGGGACTTGATCCCGGGACACTGGGATCATGACCTAAGCTGAAGGCAGCATTTAACCAACTGAGCCACCCAAGTGCCCTATTGTTGTTGTTATCGTTATTATTATTATTATTATTATTATTATTATCATTATTATTACCAGGAAATAGTGTGATGGATCTTATGGAGATTTTAAGGACCAAAAGTTAAGTTGATGTACTGTATTACATCATATTTCTTGCAACAACTGTGCTTCAGTTTTTTTGGTAACACAACTTCAGATATAAGCCAAGTGTCATGATTTTCTTTGAAGCTTGTCAATGGACTGTTCATCTATGAGATTCTAGAGTGACCGTGAAAGACTAGATTATATTTTAATGTTTTTCCTAATTATGTCTTTTTGTTTTGTTTTGGAAATCACAGTTTGATGGTTACAGTTAAAGTAAATCAAATTAATGATGGGTTTATATAATAATTTCCCAACTAATGTATTGAGATACTATGCTATTTGTACCCTTTTTTTTCTCCATCCCCCAAATTCCTCTATACAGGTCACTTTCTGTTTCATGCATATGACTGAAGTATCCTCTCTCTCTGTCTCTCTCTCTCTCTCACCCACACACGCTCTCTGTCAATCTCACTGTCTCTGTTATCTCTCTTTGTGTTTGTGAGTCAGGGAATAATGGTGGGGGCAGGGGAATCTTTGTTGGTTTTCCACTTCTAATCTTAATTTAAATCGAGTCAGGACATGCCTCTATATAAGTAAAATGTTCCTTTTTAAAATTTGATTTTGTGTTAATGATTTAATTACCATGGTCATAGAAAAATCTTTTCATTGTAGGTGAGTGTGTGTTGGGGTGTGGAGAAAAAAAAAACGAAGAAAGATAGAGAGGAGAGTTGTACTCCTTTCTCTATTGGAACTTTTTGGCATCTCTGCTCTTGCTCTTATCCCTCTACTGGGAAGGGAAGTTTGGTCTGTCATTTTAAAGGTACCCTCTCTTCTTATGCTCTTTATTCTAGTCTTCTGTATTTTCTGGTCGTTGAAGCCTTGGATTTTTCCCCCTTTGTTAGTTTGGGTTCACCAACATCATTTCTATGAGTGTTTTCAGAGCCTCCCTATCTCGGGATTATCTTCTAAGGATTTTATTGCTGTCTCATGTGTTGCTGTCCCAGCTCCTCCTCTATCCACTGTTTACCTTCTTAGCAGGATGCTTTTTGTTGTTTCCTTACCATCTAGCTCTGGTTTTTACTTTTGTTCTTTTGTTGTTAACAAGAATGCTGAGCCTGTTCTTTTAAAAGGCATTTTATGGCCTCTCACTCACCTTTTCAGTATGTGTTCTCCTCTGACCAGTTAGAGGAATAGGAAAAAAAAAAAAAAAGCAAATGAACAAATGAACTCTGTAGAGGAGTGTATTGTAACTTCAATCCAAACTTTTGTCCTATACCTTGTGAACAAAGGAAAGGGCTCCCTTAAAGTGGGATTATTGGGAGGGTGATAAAGGGCACATCTTGACCTTTACAAGATATAACTTTTATATTCCTGGCAGTTTTAAAAATAATTAGCCCATGGTTATTATTTTTCTCTCTTTAAAATGTAAAATTAGCATTTGAAAAATTTTTTTAAAAAGTGGTTGACATCACTATTGCTCCCTTGTCAGTTCCCCAGTCTTTTTCAGCCTCTTTGCAGGTAAGTGCACTATGGACATTGGCCCATGAACTATCCCTTTGTGGCTGTAGATATAAGAAGCTCCTGTATCAGTCAGGCTTCAATCAGGAAAGAAGAACACTCTGAATACTGTGGGATAGGGATTTATGTTGGGAATAAGACCTTGCAAAAATTGTAGGGGAGGCTGAAGAGCAGAGGCACTAAACCACCCCTTTGATGAACTGGTGTGGATCAACAAGTGAGCTTGCCAGGGGATTTGTGAAGCTATTTAGATTCAGCCAGGACATTCCTTTGTATAAGTGAGACATTTCTTTTTAAAATTTGTTTTTGTATTAATGATTTAATTACACATGTGCAGCTGCTAGAGTAAGACCATAAAGGAGAACTGGTAGGAAAATCTGTGGAAGATTGCTATTTCTGTTGGTGTTGATTAGGGGTTCCTGTCCATTGGCGGAGTTAGCAGTTTGGAGGTGGAACTGAATGTAGAGTGGGGAAGAGTGAGAACAAGCTGAATGTAGGAGTATGTTTGTGTCTGTCTCAACATCAAGAAGATTAAAGACAAGCTGAAATCTTTTGGGGGATCTTTGTGTTTCTTGCTGCCCTCAGCTTGGATGACCTTCAGAAAGTATCGGTGGCTGCTTCACTTCTGATTTCCCCATTACATTGATTCTTCTTTGGACCACCTCTAAATGAGAACCATCTAGAGGAAGAGGATTCTGGAAAACACAGCTCCAGATTAGCCAACTTGATAAAGTAGAAAACAGCTGCAGACCAGCTCTTGTTAGTGTGGCATCTGTTGATACTGCTTTGAACCACAGTTATGTCTAATGGCTAAATCATGATTCCACTTACCATGATGCAGCCACATGAAACTGAAGACATGCTAACATTGTCTCCTCCCCCAAAAGAGGACACAAAATTCAACAGTCATGTTATTTGTTTTTGGGTGTTGTACATCTCTTTTCTAGCTGAGTCATACTCCGTTTTTTTTAAATCTCCTAACTTAAATATTGACATATTAGCTAATCACTGTAACACATATTATGTTAAATAGGAGAAGAGGAGAAACAAAAGTGGTAAAGAAAAAGATTAATATCTATCCATCCACCTACCTATTAGATATATGGATATATACAGACACATATACACACATGAATATATCAAAGAAAGGAGAAAATACTCAAAACTACTTTAGTCTTCATTTATATGAATAGTCATGTGGTTGTAGCTGGTATTTAGAACTTGCTTTCTCTCATACTCATTCCATATTCCTTTTGCCCTCAGCAAGCAACTTAGCTGATTGTGGTTTCTTGACTGGTGGGGTGTTCCAAACCTGAATTCCTGAGGGATCTGTGCCAAAAGTAGTTCTGTTATTTTTAATTCTTGTAGTGTTCCATGAATTTTTTATTGTAAGAATATGTGAGTCCTGAGAGGTGTCTTAGAGGATCTCCTGTGTTATAAACACTTGCCTTTCTACCTTGTTGTGTAGAAGCAACACAATTATATTCTTGTTGCTGCATACCAATTTACCATAAATTAGCAATTTAAAACAATACCCATTCATTATTTCCCAGTTTCTGTGGGTTAGGAGTTTAGATACAGATTAGCTCAGTGCTCTGCCCATAGTCTCACCAGGCTGAAACCAAGTTGTCGCTGGGACTGTGATCTCATCTGAATTCAGGGTTCTCTTCTAAGTTCATTCAGAATATAGGCTAAATTCAGTTCCTGTGGTTTTAGGACTGTGGTCTCATTTATTGACTGAAGGGAAGAGAGGATCACTTTCAGGTCCTAGAAACTGCTTTTAGGTCCTAGACATGAGGCTGTCTTATCTAACAACATGAAAGCTATTTCTTTGGCTCCAGCAGGAAAATCTTACTCCAGTCTGCTGCAGCTGAGTTTTATATAATGTAACTTAATCAAGGGAGTGCCTATCTAATCATATTTGTAGGTTTTGCCCACATTCAAGGGGAGGGAGTTATAATAGCATTTTGCACTAGTGAGTGGGAATTTTAGGAGCTATCTTGGAATTCTGCTAACCACACAATTTTCTCTTGGTAGTCAGAATAAACCATTATACCCACTAGAGTTACTTCCTTCTTTGACTGCCTATTTACTGTCATGAGGAGTGGCCAGGTGGCAGTTTCACCTTCAGTTTTTTTGAACTGTTGCTGTATCCCCCATTAGAAGCATTCATTTCCTTGGAATAAAGATCTCTAAACTAGCAGTTCTCAAATTTGTGGGGGATGGAAGCAAAATTTTTGCTAGTGGATCCCCAGGAGTAATAGGGAGAGGAGCTATTCCATCTTCCATTCCTTGTGTCTGCAACCAACAAAACTTGGCTATGGGGGAAAAAAACCCTAGCATCACATATTGGTCATTGATTCAGAGCATATACTGCATGCTGAAGGACAGTACTCCAACCCTACAAAGTGTGACCATCCAATTGACACTGTGTCAGTCTTTCCACTGATTTCAGGAAACAAGGTAAGATCCGTAAATTCAGTGAGAAAAAACCCATTGCTGCTTTTTAGTTAGTGTAAAATATGTTTCTTGGACAGAAGCAATGCTGTATGGAATACTATGATGATAAATTAGTCATTCTATAAGTTCACAGATGGTGGTTTTGGCTGCAAGTTTGTGGTCGAGGATGGCAAATGTGTATTCAGAATAATTGTCTTCTCAAGTGAGAAAAGATTCCTGCCTCTTCCATGAAGGAAATGGTTCAAAATAATCAACCTACCAGAGGTGGCTGGTTCTCCTGGGGAACAGTATACCATGTTGGAACTCAGTGTTAATCTCTGCTATTTTCAGGTTCAGTACTCAGCAGTGGCTTGTGATAGAGTGGCCTTTGTAAGCGGAGGTTCATGTTGCTAAACTCATGAATAAACTTTCATCTTTACCACTCTGACCACTTTATTCATGAATCAGTGGAGCAAAGTCAGGAATGGCTAAAGAAAGAGGCTGACTGGCATCTATAGAATGAGTACTCTTGTACGCCTGATTATTAAAATTTCTTCTGCTAGATTCCATCTTTTGAGGGCACTGACATGATATACAAGTATCATCATACTCTGTGCTCATTTTCAGAGTCCATCTACATGGCTTCTTCCACAGAATCTATTCACCAAATCCAGTCATGTTTCTCCAAAGCCCCTGACTAGCAAACAATCAGTCCTTGTCTAAGAATCAGCATAGATCCATACCTGTAGATATTTCTCATTCTAGGTAGAAGAAAAAAAGAAAAAGATAGATTCCTTGCTCAGAATTGTACCTGCTAGGGCTTTTCCGTCTTGACTGCCCTTAGAGCCACTCCCCGTAACTTGATGGTAAGTCAACAATTAGTTCTTTATAGTCAATTTAGTTTTCAAAATAATCTGGTGACATATTGTTAAGCATCTATTCTCTATTAGGACCCAATAAAACTCCGAAGCTATTTCTCAAAAAGAGAGTAGTATCTGCAAAGGATGACAAAACTTAGCTCCAAAATCTTAAAGTTGTGTGCTGTTTTTTACCTTTATTGGCTTTACAGTGGCTTCATTAGGCATTCCTACTGCCACAATTACTTCAAGAACCGTTGGGTCTGGTGTATTATATGGCCTAACTAACAGAATAACTTACATGGAATCTTGTATTTTTTTGTACATTCCTTTTCTTGTTTGAACCCTACTCAAAGCTGTCAGCCTTTTAGATTGCTCAATAATTATGTCATTCACCCCACCACAACCAGGCTGGTCAAGTTCCCCATCCCCGTATGCTGCAGCTGCAGCTTGCTCCACCCCACTTGGGCTGACCAAGCATACAATGCTACAGGTACAGCCTACTCTGTCACAGCATAGCTCACACAGTGGATGTCCTTTGAGTGCCTGGCTCTAGTGCCAGTGGGGATTGTATTCTGGGTCCCACGGGACTGAAACAATCTGAGAGACAGTCCTCAGAAGGCTACCACACCCAGGGAACTCCACAAACTGTAGACTGAAACATACCTTCAGTCTTCATGTAAAAACAAAGGCCTGTTTTCTTGTTCTAGAGCTTCAGCCTTGGCTTCAAGTTTGCCAAACATACAGAGGCTACAGAAGCCCCCAGGGAATATGGGCAGGGGGACACATATTAGTGCCCTCCCTTAGCCTCCCACACCTCACTGATACCTCCTCGAAAGGAACTTATAGATACATTTTAAGACACAATTTTGACAACTGTAACCCAGTAGACACCACTAGATCTCCTGGTCTGTAATTCAGCAGGGTTTACAATTGTGGACCTACAAAACTCTATATACTACGTACCTTAAAAGCTGTTGTCTGAAGATCTGGCTTACAAGTTAGCCTGAAACTTGCCACTACCGGGAATCCCTCCCTTTGGAACACTGACAAGTCTTGGCAAATCTCCAACAACTGGGACCTGTCAAGAACAAATCAGGCTGCTCAGACAATCACAGAGGTCTGAGAAACAACCAAAAGCTAGGGCAAGGTTGAAAGATAAAGTTCATTTTTTACACAAGGAGACTCCTTCAAGACTGGGAGAGGTAACTGTTTCACCTAATACATAGAAACAAACACAGAGAATTAAGCAAAATGAGAAGACAGAGATATATATTCTGGACGAAAGGACAAGACAAAACCTCAATAGAAGACCTTAATGAATGAAGATAAGTAATTTACCTGATAAAGAATTAAAAGTGATAGTCATAAAGATGCACAGTGACCTCAGGAGAAGAATGGATGAAAACAGAACATTAACAAAGAGATAGAAAATATAAGAAAGTACCAAACAGAAGTCACAAACTGAACACTGGAGGGGTTCAACAGTAGACTAGATGAAATAGAAGATGAATCAGTGACCTGGAAGACAGGGCAGTGGAACGCACTCAAACAGAGCAACAAAAAGAAGAAAGAATTTTAAAAGTGAAAATAGCTTGAGGGACATGTGGGACATCAAGCAGAATAACATCCATATTATATGGGTCCTAGAAGGAGAAGAGAAAGAAAGGGGTAGAAAACTTATTTGAAGAAATAATGACTGAGGACTTTCCTAACCTGAGAAAGGAAACACACATCCAGGTTCCAGAAGCCTAGAGAGTTTCAAATAAGATGAACCCAAAGAGACACCAAGACATATTATAAATAAAATGTCATAAGTTACAGACAAAAAGAGAATCTTAAAAGCAGCAAGAGAAAAACAACTTGTTAAATACAAGGGAGCCCCCATAAGACTATAAGATGATTTTTCAGCAGAAACTTTGCAGGACTAAAGGAGTGGCATGATATAGTAAACACGGTGAAAGAAAAAAATTCCAACCAAGAGTACTCTACCTGGCAAGGTTATCATTCAGAATTCAAGGAGAGATAAAGAATTTTCTAGATAAGCAAAAGCTAAAGGAATTTATCACCACTAAACTAGCCTTACAAGAAATGTTAAAGACATTTCTTTAAACTGAAAAAAAAAGGCACTAATAGTAATAAGAAAATACATGAAAGTAAAAACCTCATTGGTCAATGCAAATTATAATGAAGATGGGGATTAACAACTTAGAAAGCTAATATGAAGGTTAAAAGACAAAAGTAGTAAAGTTAACTATCATTAGTTAAGGGATTTAGAAAATAAAAAAAAAATACAGTATAAAAGCAGAACATATGTGGGAAGTAAAGACAGACTTTTTAGAATGTATTTAAATTTAAGATGCTATCAACTTAAAAGATATTGTTAAGGGGCGCCTGGGTGGCACAGCGGTTAAGCGTCTGCCTTCGGTTCAGGGCGTGATCCCGGCGTTGTGGGATCGAGCCCCACATCAGGCTCCNTAAAAATACAGTATAAAAACAGAACATATGTGGGAAGTAAAGATACAGACTTTTTAGAATGTATTTAAACTTAAGATGCTATCAACTTAAAAGATATTGTTAGATATAGAGGATGTTATATGTGCGTCTCATGGTAACCACAAAGCAAAAATCTATAGGANTAAAAAAAAAAAGATATTGTTAGATATAGAGGATGTTATATGTGCGTCTCATGGTAACCACAAAGCAAAAATCTATAGGAGATACACAAAAGACAATGAAAAAGGAATTTAAACATAACACTAAAGAAAATCACCAAAGTGCAAGGAAAAGATCGAGAGAAAAAGAAAAGAACAGACAGAAACTATAAAAATAGCCAGAAAACAATAAGCAAAATGGCATCAAGTACAAACTGATCAGTAATTACTTTAAATATAAGTAGACCAGATATATTCCAGTCAAAAGACATAGGGTGACCAAATGGATAAAAAAACAAAACCCATCTATGTGCTTCGTACAAGACACTTCACATATAAGGACACATGCAGGCTTAAAGTAAAGGGATGGAAAAAGATGTTCCATGCAAATGGGAATGAAAAGAAAGCTGGTGTACCTATACCTGTGTATAGAAACATGCAATTTTATAAGAATGAATCATGAAGAAATAGAATAGATTGATTATTAGCAAGGAGATTATATCAGTAATCAAAAATTGCTCAGCAAACAAAAGTCCAGCTGTGACTATTATTATGATTCAAGTCAGACACCTTTTCTCCATTCATAGGTAATTTCTGCTTATATAAATTAAGTAAGACTTCAGTAGTTTTTCCATTTTAGGTATACCATGCTAAATTGTCAAATGCCAAAAATCCCTATTGAAACCATCTTACGTATTGGTTTGTCTCTGCTGCCTGTTACATTAGTCTTGCTTATCTTCTCTTTTCAAGTTAAGAGAGTGCCATTTGTCTCTTGCCATATCAATAAATTCAGCCCAATCAAACAAAATATTCCCTCTACCACAGCTCAACACTCTAATAAGCCATTGCCATACATATTTACTCAGGTTTCTGTTGATTTTTAAAAAAAATGACAAAAATATTGCAAATCTTTGTGTGGGTATGCTACTTATTTTGAATCTGAACACTTGGAGCTNGGAATAAATTCAGCCCAATCAAACAAAATATTCCCTCTACCACAGCTCAACACTCTAATAAGCTATTGCCATACATATTTACTCCTGTTTCTGTTGATTTTTTTAAAAAAATGACAAAAATATTGCAAATCTTTGTGTGGGTATGCTACTTATTTTGAATCTGAACACTTGGAGCTTGGCAGGACTTAAGTCTGGTTGTAGGTCTAGGAGCAAGGAGAGTTGATCTTGACTGAGTAGATTCCTGCATAATAACTACCTCAAGGGAGGCCATCTCCATACTTGAACGAGGTGAGAGGGGCTGCATTTACTGGCAAAGAAAGATCAGCACAATCTAGGGAGTCCAAGGTCCTATACTTCTTCAGAATCTGCTCATCGTATCTTTTAGTATCTCACTCTTTTTCAATTAATGCCTTTACTATGAAGTTGGGAATCAATTGAGGTTGTTAATTCAGACACCTAGGGGATTAGATTTTCGCTTTTGTTTTCAGAAATCTTGGTGTACAATTTGGGGGTAGATAGAAACTGTTTGTTTGTTTTTTTGTTTTTACCTGTCTTTGAGATATAAATTTAACATCCTGAGCCCCTCATTTTTTTCTCCAAGTTTTCTAGAGCATTTAGAACAAACAACCAATTCATTATACTTTTATTTGTATTAAAATTTTCTAAAAGAGCAAATACTTGATCACCCAAAACTTTTCCTTCTATATAGGGCCTTTCAGTACAGGTATTAATTTAAGTGATATTTTTGCCACTGCATGTTGCGGAATACCAGAGTTATCTTTATCGCTGTCAATAGGTTCATTAACGCCTTCATTACTATTTAGTCAGAAAACTAACTCTTTGTTCCCATTCTTAAACTTCTGCTCCCCTGTAGCCACTCTTGGTCCCAATAATTTTGACAATTAGTGTCAGTCAAGAAAGTAGAACCACTGTAAGTATTATGGAACAAGGGATTTATTATTGGGTAAGAATGTATACAGTTGTAGCAGATGGAGAAATAAGAGTATAAAAGGGTGATTTGGAGATCAATGAAAAATCACAAACCAGGACTTTTGAAGTACTGGCGCAGATGGAGAAATTAGTGCTTGTCAAGGAATACATAAAGACAGATACGTCCACCTGCCAGTGTGGGATGGTGAAAGAAGACAGCTGCAGAAGTCTATGGAAGGTTGTTGCCTCTGTGACTGGTAGTGGGCTGGGTATTACTGTTGATTAGAAAGGCTAGTAGTCAGGACACGGAGTGAGGGTGAGTAAGAAGCTAAGATCTTCTGCACCTCTGCATTTATTTCTTAGTGTGGGGAAAGCAAAGAGAAGGTGGAATCTGCGGATAATTCTGCATCTGTCTCTCGCTATCTCCAGTCAGGATGACCTTTAGAGTATACCCACTACCATTTCATTTCTACCTTTCTGATCTTGGGGTATTCTTATATTGGCCACCTCTAACTGGGAAACTTAAGGGGAAAAAGGATTCTGAGAAGCACAGTTTCAGATTGGACATGTTGATCCAAGATAAAACTGCCACACTCCTTGTGCGGCCTGCCAGCTTCTTATTTTTCCAGTGGTGAGAGTGTAGACCACACGTTGAAACAGTGGTGTCATGAGATTGAAGTTTCTTGGAATGCTGAGTGACTGCAGAAAAAACAATGTCCTGGAGAGTCACCCAAACGACAAAAGACTTTGTGAGAAAAAGATAAATAAACTTCTGTTTTGTAAATCCACTTAGATCTGGGGGCTGTTAAAGCAGCCTAGCCTATTCTGATTAATACACCCCTCCTCCTTCTTGAAAGAGAGAGAAATCAAGCAAGATGTTTTTTGTTTGGAGGGTGATAAGGTGTATTTTGGCAATGAAAAGAGTTCATCCTTTTTGAAGAGGACAGTTACTAGAAGGCCTCTATGGGAGAAAAACTCTTTTTGCAGCCAGTGTGGTTATTTGGGATGCAGTGTTTTGAGGGTGAGTAGTACCTTAGTGCTCCTTTTGCCATCAAACAAAAGGGATTGCCTCTTTATTGTGATTTTGACTCTAGGGAAGAAGGTGGTGTGTTCTAGAACAGCCATGCCCCAGACTAAGCTGAAAACCTCCAGTGTTGTTCAAGTGTTGGATGGCATCTAACTCTGGATCCAGCTGACTGAACTCCACACTATCCCAGTGCTGTTGTAGCCCCATTCCATTTCTTCACTGTTTCTTATTGCTGCTGCTTCTTTACTTGCTCCATCGATTGCTTCTGTCTTCTTATTCTAAATTTCTACTCTCTGAATTCCTTACCCTGCCATACATCCTTATCTTGTATAGAGGACTCTCACATTGCTTTTTCAGTCATTATCTCCTTTGCATTCTGCCTTCAAACATAGAACGTTTAATCTCTTCTCCAATAACTATGTGTAAAAACAAACAAGACATACTTTAAGAATATTTGTTAGAAAGAAATGGTAACAAATGAGTGCACACTGATCTATGAAAAGATAAAATTTAAAGTGAGTTTAAGCAAATTTAGAAATCAATAACAAAAAGATCTTGATCTTTGTTGGACAAACTTGGAAGACTTATTAAGTATAGCATTCAAGTTAAATGGAAAGTTTTATGTTACTTGCTTATATCTGGAAAATATGGGGAAAATCATAACTTGATTTTGAAACTATAGTCCTGTAAGGATTTTTAAGACACAGTAATATTTAACAGCCAAAGAAAGTTATGGAATTGCAGTTATAATAAAGTTGCAGTATATTTTGAGATAATGGAAGATTCATTCAAATTCAATAAAGACTTATAATGACAATACTAACAGTATTTCATTGAGTTCTACTCTTTTATGAATCCAGCCCTGATTCAGAGAACTTCATTCTTAATGATACATAAAAGGCCCTCCAGGTAATCATTTAACATTTATGAATTTGACTTGAGAGGTGCCCTGTTGCAACTGCTTCACTTCTGGTTCTTTCAAGGCTTGCTAGCTTATCGGTCCCACTAATGCCTGCTTCATTCAACTTGATGCAAAATTTGACTCCTGACATTTGGTGGTGTTTTCTTGTCTTTCTCAGAGTAGACTACAGAGATCAGATTTACAAAGGCACGATTGCCCAGAGTTTAACATCTCACTTATCAATTAGTTTCTTGGATTCATTCCATCACAACCATTTTCTAAGCAATCTCTATGTGCCTAATAATAGGCTGGTGCTAGGAAGATTAAATCAAATGAGAGAGCGTTATCTACATTTTAAGAGCATATACTGTGTGGAGCAGATATATTTTAAATCAAATACTACAGTGTAATATGTTGAATATTAGAAGCAGGGGGCATAAAGTAGGGACAGTGCATAACACATAGTAGGTACTTAATAAATATTTAATACATTATTAACTAGATATTTAAATAAATATCAAGTAGATTAATGGATGGATTGGTGCATAGATTTGTGGATATAATTTATAATTTATGGATTGAGAGAAAGAGCATGGCATGCTTTCTAAAAGAGAGGATGCTTAAAATGTTTCAAAGAATAAAAAGATGTCAGGGCGCCTGGGTGGCACAGTGGTTAAGCGTCTGCCTTCGGCTCAGGGCGTGATCCTGGCGTTATGGGATCGAGCCCCACATCAGGCTCTTCCGCTATGAGCCTGCTTCTTCCTCTCCCACTCCCCCTGCTTGTGTTCCCTCTCTCCCTGGCTGTCTCTCTCTCTGTCGAATAAATAAATAAAATCTTAAAAAAAAAAAAGAATAAAAAGATGTCAGGAATAAAAGAGGAAAGGGCACTCAAGGAAGTCAGAGTAGGTATGAAATATAGAGAAAACATAAAAATGTTGCATTCAGGTAAATTATTTCAAATGTATGCAACAAAGAATTAATATTGGGTTGTGTTTGGAAGTTTGAGAAAATTATTTCTAAACCTGAACTTACAAATTTTTCCTTAAAATTGTTCTTCCTTGTGATTCTCTCTTGAAAAATGACACCATCAACTAAAGAAAAAAATATATATATTACCCCCCTTCCTGTCTCCTGCCTCTAATTAATTATTTGCTTATTTACCCTTGCTGTGGGTTTACCAACTAATTATCTCTGAGTCACTGTTTCCTCTCACTCTCTACAATACATCCTCAGTCAGGGTATCATATCCTCCTTCCTTCCTTCTTTCACAAATATTTACTGGGTAACTATTATGTTCATATACATATCAAAGTGGTATTTCAAATCTGTTAAATTTGATGATGACCCTACTCATTTATTTACAAGAGGCCATCAGGAACCAGATCATGAAGAGCTTCATAGACTAAGCTAAAGAGTTCTAGAATTTACTCTGAAAGCTAAAGGAATCCACTGAAAGATGTTAAGCCAAAGAGTGACTTGTCTCTATTTGCATTTTAGAAAGGTTACTCTGAAAGCAACAAAAATGGTACCGTGGAGAACCTACTAAAGGAATGTGTGGTGGGAGTGGAGCTGGCGAAAGATACTGTGAAGAATTGCACAGAAATGTAGGAGAAATATTTGAGGAGAATGGAGTCATAGTAGCCAAAGGAAGATGGAGTTCTATAAAGGAAGAAGTTCACAAAAAGACTTTTTATTCCATTAATTGTCCCCAAGAGGGGCAGGCTCTCACCAATATCTGTCATTCCTTCTTCCTTTGGGAGCAGTGAGGAGATTGGAGAGAGTGAGAGTTTCCATGTTAGGGTTTGAAGCTGAAATGTGATCAGTGTCAGAAAATGATTCTCTTATACTCCACAGCTTTCCATTTCTTGACACTTTGCCTTGACAGTCAAGCTTATGGAAAACTTAGAGTGCAGGAAAGAACTGTAGTTTATAAGGCCAGTCTTGTTCCCATCTTTGTAATATCATACCCTGTCACCATCCACCATTCCTTGTTATCCTCTTTGAGCCATGGTAGGCAAGTCAGATTTTGCCTCAAAATGATCTATAATGGGTAAAAAGAAGACTACATTCAATAATCTGTCTACTATGATGTATTATAAATGTATTCTCTATTCTATTCACCATCTCAATTTGTATTCATTTATATAATTCAATGAGTTATATGTTCAGTCAAATTATAATAGAAAGTGTTCCAGATAACACAATGCCAGCAGCAGTAGAAACATGACCCAAATTTTCACAATCAGAACACCCTCTAATTATTAAATTGCTGAGGAGAAATTAATCCCCAGAATAAATTTGCTTCGAAATTAAATTTCCAAAGAATTAAAATCTAAAATTTAGCTCTCCATCATGTTTTATTTTGCTGATTTTCAATTGAGTTCAGGTTTTAAGTCAGTGCGTTTTCCTTCAGGGGCTGTAATCAGCAGTGTCTTCCATTGGGTCTTTTAAAGTAGCCTGAGAATCAACAGGACACGCTGCATCATAGCAGTCCCGCTTGCTTACATATGACTGAGACAGCACAAAAATCCATAGGCCCCATAGCATGATTTTAGCAAAATAATATAATCAGGGCTAACAACATAATATTATCTAGACTCACTACAGATGCCAGCCAAGGATCATGTATTTAGTGGTATCTGGAGGATAGATAGATTAAAAAATGATAGAAATGATAGGAATACTTTTGGTTTTAGCTTCTCCATGAAATTGATAAGTTGGCTATTACCAGTTCCCATTTCTGCAAGACCAGTGTTTTCATAGCTATAAGAGCAGAAGCCCAATGAAAAACAATAACCTATGCCATGTGCTTCTTTAAAATAAATTATTGTTTTCATTTTTAATTCCTTTGTTATTGGTTCATCTTTGTGATACCAGTGGCACCTTCTCTATCACTTATATTCCTCTTTAAGTGGGACTTGCCTCCCCTGCCCCCATTAGGGGTCATTTAGCAGCAGCTAAGAAATAGGATAGAGTGGGGAACAAACAATCTGTGAGATTTCTTCTAGTGATGCTCAGAACTCCAAAAATCTTAACTTCTACAGATAAGGAGATACTTACTTCAGCCCTGTACTTCATATTCCAGGCTAAGATGCCTCCCAACAACGTATGTATGAAAGTCTGCCTATTGTGATAGGTCCCTCTCTTGGTTTTAGCAAATATCTTACTTTATGTGGGACTAAGTCCCAGAAAAAGTGGTAGTGTCTCCTAATTTAAATTCCCGAAGGGAGTTTATCCTGACCTTAGGAAAGGACACATTTTTCTCACTAAGACCAGATTTCTGCTTGTTCCATTTGAATGCTCGGAAACGTTCATCATGAATGCTAACATGAATCCCCTTCCTGCTTAAAGCTAACTGTGTTTCTGAGCTCAAGCCCACCTGCTAACTGTGTTTCTGAGCTCAAGCCCACCTGCTTAAAGCTCCAACTGGCCACTTGCTCACTTGTACTAAAGTTGAGCTACATAGCCTAAACTTGTTAATACTCTGTACACTCATGTAGACTCTAGCCACAATATAATCTTCTGCTCATTTTCAAGTTCTAAGAACTCAGTAGCCACCACTTGTTAAAGGTAGTCATTTCAGACACATTAGAATGTTCAATCTGGCCATGTCATATTTTGAGCTAAAACGGTTAAGTCTTGAATCTATTCTCATAGTTTTTCAGATGATACATCTTATGTTGGGGATTTAGAGTAACAATTAACCACATTTCTTCACTAGTTTAATGCATTCTGAATTGAAAAATATACAAGGGCCAGATAAAGATATCAGTGTTATTTGTTGATAAACAGTTATTGATATCCAGCCATTATTTGTTGGATTGGAAAACTTGCCTTAGGCCAAACTGGGTTGCCTTCTTGTTTCCTCCTTGAATGATACCACCTTTCCACTGGTAAGAACAATGGCTGGAAAGCTACAGGTTTTACCTTCCCACACTGCCCTACTGAGTTTTGTGCATGGAAGAAGCAGGTTAAAAGAATAAACAATAAAGCTGGCAAGAGACAACTTAAACAAACAAATGAACAGGCAGTTTCCATGAAAATAGTTCTTTTCACTTCATTAACTCTGCTTGTTATCAGTGGTGCTCACCAGTATTGGGGGGTTTGGGATATGATGGCTGAAGACCTGAGGAAGTTTTCTTCCTAATATTTTTATTTTATTTTTCTGAAAGATTTTATTCATTTATTTGAGAGAAAGAGAGCACAAGCAGGGGTAGGAGCAGAGAAGGCGAGATAGAGGGGCAGAGGGGGAGGAGGAGGGACAGAGGGAGAGGGAAAAGCAGACTCCTACTGAGCAGGGAGCCTGACTTGGGTGTCCATCCCAGGAATCTGGGATCATGACCTGAGCCAAAGGCAGGCACTTAACTGACTGAGACACCCAGGCGCCTCACTTCCTACTATTTTAAGAAGATGGATATTCCTGCTTTATGACCTGAGAGAGGAGTATGAGATGACAGAATGATGATTCTCCCCGCAGAAGAGATCCCAATATCAAATATTGCCCAGAGAGATCAAAATCAAGGTCAAGAAAAATGGGGACAGAAAAGCGTTCATAGATTCTAGCATGGTAGAGTTTATTGGTAATCTTAGAAATAGGCATTTCTGTAGTGTAGTGATTCTCAAATTTTACTGTGCTTCAGGGTCACCTGGAGGGCTTGCTAAATCACAGACTGCTGAGCCCCAGCTTCTCAAGAGCTTTCAATTAGGAGGTCTTGGATGAGGTCAGATGAATTTGCATCTCCAGCAAGTTACCAGGTGATATTGATGCTGCTGGTCAGGGGACCACATTTGGAAAATCACTGCTGTAGAGTGTTTGGGACTAAAGCCAAATTGTAATTGTGAAGTGAATGTTCTATGAGAAAGTAGAAGTGGGGTACATGAACTATTCTTTCAATGAACTTGGCTATGATGAAAAGCAGAGAGATAAATTTTGGAACTAGAGGTTGGCTGGATTTCCTTTAAGATATGCACATACATTATTTCTACACCCTGTATTGTAATCGAATTTGTTGTGTCAGACAGTTGCACCCGAACACCATTATGAACTATCTTTTTGTAGTGGTGGTGCGTGCTAGATCTCTTCTCTTTGCTCTGGCAGGTCCTCTCTCTGTTTTTTACCATGCCCCAGGAACTCCCTTGCCACCTAGCTTCCTGCTGGGTTTGGCCAATGGGGATCTCTATTAGAGATCAGAGGGAAGGAAGAGGGTATTACTTCCCTTGGCTTCTTCCCTGCCAGGTTGTCTTGTGCTGACTTGACAAAAGGCTATTACTCCTCTCAAAGTGGGAGAAATCTCTAAAAGATTCCCTTCTTTCAGATTCTGTTAACTATTGTCTTCTCTTGTTCCTATTCTATTTTACCCTACCTGTATCTTTATTAAGTAAATAGTCCTTTATCAAACCTTCCTTGAATTATCTTATTAAGTATATCATCTGGAATGCTGATAGATATGGGAGTGCACATGTGTGTGTGTGTGCTGTGTGCACGTGCTTTCATACATGTGGATATGTGCCTTTCTGTCCATATCTCACAGACTTTCTTTTGGGTCACAAGCTTTCCTCCACTTTCAGTCCATGTAATTGAGGTAGGAATGACTCAACTCTTCAGATCTTGGAGTTGGCATGTGGCCTGGATATGTTGGTATGTTCGCTGGCCATAGTTCAGCTCAGGGAAGGGCACTTACACTAATTTGGGTCAGTAAAATTTGGCCCCTAGACTAGATATATTTGATATATATGTGACGGCTAGAGTAGTATTATGTAAGCATGGATCTCCTGTGATCTTTTTCATCACTTGAAGAGAACCTGACCAGGAATGAAGGCCTGCAGCTGACAATGGAGATATAAAAAGAAGAGAAACAGATTCCTAATGATAGCTTTCAAAAACCTAGATTTAACTGAAAGTGGCTATTTCTAAGTTAAAATATTTGCTTAGACCATTTCCAGTTGAGTTCTGCAATTTGTTTTTTTTTTTTTTAAGATTTTATTTACTTATTTGTCAGAGAGAGAGGAAGAGAGAGAGCACAAGCAGGAGGAATGGCAGGCAGAGAGAGAAGCAGACTCCCTGCTGATCAGAGTCTGCTGTAGGACTAGATCCCAGGACTCTGGGATCATGACCTAAGCTGAAGACAGCTGCTTAACCAGCTGAGTCATCCAGGTTTCCCGAGTTCTGCAGTTTGTAACAGAAATTGTTCAGTTGTTCTGGCTGACATATTCCTTATTCCTCCCTTGTTCTGTGTGTATTCCAAGTTCTACCTTTCAGCTCTTTGCATAATGCTCCTTTGAACTTTTTCTAATTCTCTAGATTTTTCCTAAGTCTGCCTTTCCCTGCTTCAAAAGGTATATTTGTATGTATATATTCTCTCTTGGGTAACCTTATAAAAAGTATATTAAAAGTATGTGTTAAAAAATACATATTTTTACCCTGAGGAAAAAAAAATTGATCTCAAAAAGACATTGGTGGTGGAATTAAAACACTGTATTTGCAACCTTACTGATACATTTGAAGCTTTAAGTTAGAAAAGATTCAATTGGTGTCATTTTAAATCTATAGACCTTGAACCATAAAAGTACATGAAATCATTATGGGGCTACTTCAAAACTATCCTTTTAAAAATATTTTTTACTACAGCTCTGTTGGTTAACCTACCATATCTTGAACTAAAAATATAATAAGCTAAAAATGTGATAAACTCAGGCAATAAGACATTAAAGGTATAAAATATAAGAGAACAATAGAGTAAGAATATTATCATGGGGGTAAGAGATAAAAATTAAGTGTTAAAATGGCATAGGACCTTGGTGCCTTCTGGATGGTAGAGCTTACTGCCACTGCTTAGCAACATTCACCAGATGCCAGAAAAATGGAAATATATGTCTGAAGCTCCAGAATTTGTTAACACCTTTAAATGCACTCTCTAACTCACTAAAAATGCATTTTAAAAAATATGTAAAGTGCCGCTGTTTGAAATGAAGGAAAAATTCATTCATTTAAAGTGGCTTTTTTAAAAAAAGCCTTAGCTCATGTTTATAAAACCTGACAAGTACAAAGAAGCAAATTTGTTAATGCCCAGATTTTAAAAAAGGAACAATGGATGAGAAACAATATGCCGGTTCTGTGAATTTGAAAAATATTTTAGCATTTCCCGACATATTTTTTTTTAAATGCTGGATATTGAAATTCCCAAGTAAATGGAAAGTTATTAATAGCTTCTTGTCAAAGTGTGTCCTCCATAATTAGCAACTTCATTTGCAGATATTTATTTGCAGTTGCTTCACAAGCTTCCACCCTTTGTGTTCTGTCCACCCACACTAATACTGGGAGTGATCTGGGGTTCCCCAAGGAACTGACAATGGCTCCAGCCGTGCCCCCCCCCACCTCCTACCAGCAGCTGATTTCAGCAGCTGTTTGGGACTCCTGGCAGAGGTTAATTCATTTATGCTTTGGGACAGCTGTTTGGGGTGGCAAGTGTTTCTTTGGGCAGCTGGAAAGAAGACAGGCTTTACCTACAGCTGCTCTAGAGATCTAGATTTTCAGCAGCTGTAGGGGAGTACAGAGATCCAACAGCCCCTTGTTATAATTCTGTCACTCTGACTACTTGGTCAGAGCTGCAACTCAATTCTTACTCAGAGGATTGCCTCCAGTTCTACCAATGATGGACAGAAGCTGTCAGGAAACTCAGTCAGTGAATTCATATAGGAAAATGTGTTTGGTCTGTTCCTGTTCCTTTAAAAATAATGATTTTGCCCACTTGGATGTCTGTGTGATTCAAGGTGATGGGAGGAATCATGCACTGAAATCTTTGTGCTTAGCCCAGTGGCTCTCAGCCTTGGCTGCTCATGGGAATCACTAAGAGCTTAAAACCATATGGTCCCTAGATCCCACTCTCAGAGATTCTGATTTCAATGGCCCAGGGGCAGCTTAGGCATCAGGATGTTAAAAAGTTTCTCAAGTGATGGGATGGTCATGACCAGCCTAAGTGAGAATGTGCATTAGCTTCACTTGTTCTGTGACATTGTTCTCAGAACTACCCTGTTGTCATCTCAGTCAAATCCAGAGCATCTTCCTTTGTCTCACCTGAACTCTTGCTTTACACCTGTTTGGTTCATGCCTAAACACTATTTTATAAACATTGTTACCTTATGCCTTCTCATCCCCATTGTACTTCACTTTCTTACCATAATATTAAGACATTGCTTCTTTTATGTCTGCTGTCTGACAGAGATTTATAATAAGTTAATCCTAAAATCAACAAAATAAGAGGGTATGCTAATTTTATTTTTCCATTCTCTTGAGATTCTTTCTTTTTTTCCTGCCATCATGTCTTGCCCTCATTTAGAGGGAAGCTCTTAATGAAATGAGGAAGTCAGACAAACAGTGACTTAGATGTTATATAAAAGATGTCCTACTTTGGTATGTAATAATTCTCAAAAAAAAATTGAAAAGCTTAAGTAATTAAAAATGCCCTTTGGTGCTAGTAGAGCAGGGAAGATAGGTCCCAGAGGATGCCTTGTGCTTACCTGTAATTTGGAAAAATTAAGCAATAAAGGAGAATGTCTGTGATCTTATGCAGAAAACAGAAAGTTTAATAAACAAAAACAGCTAGCAATTAGGAGTTAGTAAAAAGTAATTAGCAGGCAGTGTTCCCTACTTTTGTGTGCTCTCCTTAGGCTCTAAAAATAAAGCTATAAATATATGAAACAGGAATGACGTTTTATTTAAGATTTATTTTATTTATTTGCGAGAGAGAGGGAGAGGCACGTGTGCGTGCCCACACACATGGGGGTGAGGGGTAGAGGGAGAGGGAGAAAATATTAAGCAGACTCCCAGCTGACCACAGAACCTGAGGCGAGCTCCATATCCTGACCCTGAGATCATGACCTGAGGCGAAATCAAGATTTGGAGGCTTAAAACCAACTGAGCCCCCCAGGCACCCCAAAAGAAGAATGACTTTAATGTCAGTCTGACCTCTTATGTTTCTTTTATCAGTCATCCACAGCAGCTGGTATTTCCTGAGAATGGTTCTTAAAGACTTAATAGATAAAGCTCTCCATTGCCAAAGTGAAACAGAGTTTACCATAGGATCCCGGGAGTGAAGTATCTTTTCCATCCCCACCTAACAAAAGAAAAAAAATATGGAGTGACAATAGGTATCTTCAGTGTTGGAATTGCTTAGATCACATTTCTATGCACTGTTGCTTTACTGTATAATAATTTAACCCACCAATTCACTGTGCTTTTTTGAGGCTAGAGTCACAAAAGCACAAAAATAAGCATTGATTATAAACTAGGCAAGCTTCATGAGAACGTCCCACCTAAATCTAGTAAAATTCACTTGAGGTAGGGTATTAAAGACATTCTACAGATAAAGTAACTGTGGCCCAGGGAAATTGTCAGTCAGAGGACAGTGGCCTCATAGAAATTCAAATCTAGAGCTGCCTGAGCCCAAGTTAAAGGTTTTCTAATTCAAGAACTAAATCTCTATTCCAAGTTTGAGATGTTGGTGATGCAAAATGTGGGTATAGGCTTTGTGTTTAGAGATTGAACTTTGGAGACAGATACAGATAAGGATGTGAATCCTGGGCTCACTAAATAATAGCCTCTTTAGGTCTCAGTTTTTTCATCTAAAGAGTGGGATTCTTCCTACTTGTTTTATGGCAAAACTGAATCCTTTGTAAGGATTCAATAAGGTATTATAAAGGAAACACCTAACTTGCACTGGCAAAGAGTAAATATTCAAAAATGGTAATGATGTTTTTAGTATTGATAGTTTTTAGTGTTTAACACCTAAAATAAGCTATTTTTTTGATACTGAAATTATTTGATAGTCTTGCTCTGAGCTTTAGCTATTCATTCATTATTCAACATATATTAATTGAGTATCTACGATGTGCCAGACACTGTTTTCGCCACTGAGAATACATTAGTGATAAAAGTATCTGTTCTTGTGGATGTTATATTCATGGACTAATGATCTTGCCTTCCTGTTAGCAAAAAGTCTCAAGTAACTATTAGAGCATTAGCTATTTAAAACAAAGTCCAGCTTATCTTTTCTATTCTATTTGATATCAAGTATTTCAAAGAGATTTCATAATTTTAGCCATAGATAAAGTATAAATTTCAGCATGAAAAGATTAAGTGTTGCTAACAGGTATCCCAAATTAACCCATTTAAATTTCTTTGACTTGGAAGAGGTACTAAAATCAATTAGTACCATATAATAGGTACTGCATAACTATTTTATTCATTCTCTGGATCTTTCACCTGAAACCATCGTGTTTTAAAATACGGAGTCAATTGATTAAGCATGGTACATGCACCTTAATATTCACAGCACATTGGAAAGTGCTCTAGTAGTTCAGCCAGGAGCAAGACAAAATGAGGCTCTTGAAAGCCAAGTGCGGTAGCTGATAGACCTCAGATGGAGGTGGCGTGTCATCTGTTTGGAGTTTATTGTCCTATTATCAGAGCAGCAAAGGGCAGAAGGAAGAGTTGGCTGGATATAGATTAAAGTAAGGAACTGAAAATCTGAGGGTTAGCACCTGCAAGTTTTATCTGTTCTTCCTGTGGTTTCTATATACACTTCTGTCTTTTTCTTTACCCTGATGCTGCAGGAATTAGAGGATAGAAAAAATTTGAACCAATCTAAAAAATGTTAGAGGATCTTGTAAAGAATTTTGGGAAGAAATCCAGGGAGGCAAAATAAGATAGCATTGTTCTGTGTAGGTTAAAATTATTTGATTTTTAAAAAGGGCTTTGAAAACCATTTAAGGGGTGCCTGGGTGGCTCAGTTGGGGGCAACTGCCTTCGGCTGAGGTCATGATCCCAGGGTCCTGGGATCGAGCCCCACATTGGGCTCCTTGCTCGGGGAGCCTGCTTCTCCCTCTGCCTGCTACTCTGCCTGCTTGTGCTCCCTCTCTGTCAAATGAATAAATAAATAATCTTTAAAAAAAAAAAAGAATGAAAATGTAAATTCTAGGGCAACTTAAAGGACTCCTTGCCTGGGCTTGACTCCATGGGGGGTCTTCTGTCCAACAAGGGAGTTACTGAATTCCCCTTTCTTAGCCTGTTCCTGTGTGTATAACCATTTTGAATGGTTGTTAACATGTTGCTAAATGGTCAAGCTAAAGAAAAAAAAAATCTGTTACTAACTAAAGGAAACGATCAATGTTGTAGATATACTTTGACTGGAAAGAAGAAGGAAAGAAAGGAAGGGAAAAGAACAACTCCTTATGTTACTTAATTAAAAGTGCTTAATTTTTGTTTGAAAAGGCGTGCGTGTATGGTTTCTATTTGCAGTGACAGCCAGAATGGATTTAATCAATGGCTATGTTGATTGTGCTATATTTGCACCTGCAAATCAACTCTCATCCATTCCCCTCATCCTGCCAAAGGAGACTGCGCTAGATGAACTACTTGCCTTCTGGCTTCCAGGCATGATTGGCCAATGGGTAACCAGAAAGGGGGAGCAAAGAGGTTGTTTCCTGGGCTCCTTCATTGTGGGGTTGCCTCGAGCTAGCCTTATAAAGGCTTCAAAAGGGTGGGTATCAACATAACCTCCTCCTTTTGGGTCTTGGTAATCACTCTTTCTCTTGCCCCTTAAGGCCAAGAGTATAGAGCACCCTGCTGTTGGTTTTCTTGCCGTATGCTCTCACCTCTTTAAATAGGCCCTCTAATTTCAGAATTATTCATTCTGTCCCCCCTTTTCCTGCTCTCTCTTGTCTTCTCCTCTTTCTGCTCTTCTAAGAGATTTCTACTTTTACTCTAACATTCACCTTCCCCTCTGTTCAGTAAAGATGAAATACGTAATGCCTGGAAGCATAAATCACTATTGGTCTCACAAACCATTTTAATACCATTCATCTTTCCAGTGATTGCATTACACACATACTTATGACCTAGATGTGACCACTGAGGCCGTAGAAGAAGATTTCCATCAGAGAGTTTTGGGGAGACTTTTTTCTTTCCAATAAAAGGTGACTTTATAAAAGAAAAGTCATCCTATTAGAATGGATGCCAGTGCGTCTGTATGTGACATTGGAAGCATCTACCCCCATCTTCAACCACGAGGAAGACCTCTCCAACGTACTGTATATGGCAACAGAAAGGTAGAGAGTACCCAGGCCCTTGCTCACACTGTTTAGCCTATGACTTTCAGCCCTGAAACCACCTGCCTTGTTTTGTACAATTTCGCACCCATTATTGATTAAATGACTTATAGTTACTTATGTCATTTGTAGCTCAAAACATCCCAACTAAATGTGATCTGGTGGGGCACCTGGGTGGCTCAGTCGGTTCAGTGTCTGCCTTCGGCTCAGCTTATGATCCCAGGATCCTGGGATTGAGCCCCGCGTCAGGCTCTCTGCTCAGTAGAGCGCCTGCTTCTCCCTCTCCCTCTGCCCGCCACTCTGCCTGCTTGTGCTCTACCTCTCTGTCAAATAAATAAATAAAATCTTTAAAAAAAGTGATCTAGAAAAAAAGTTTAGCTGGACAAATATCACTTCAAATTACTCTTAAAAACTGTAGGTGATCTATTAACATAGGAGGAGTGGGCAGGAAATCAAGAATTATGGTTTGTCCCTAATTGTGTGTATACTCTTATAGTGTAGACATAGTTAAGAGGGAAAATATTTAAACCTAGTTCCTTGAAAAGATTCTTTTAGATTAATGAGTAAACCTGTAGCATGAAAGAATTTCAGTGGTAACACAACCATGATAACACTAGAAATTATCCTGCAGTTTAGTTGTCAAAAAAAAAAACAAAGCTCATCTCGTCTTAAATATTTAATTACACGTCATTGGCAAGAAAACAGTCAGAATTGAGATATTTTACAACTAGAAATAATTATTTCATATGGGGGGGAGATTATGACTTGCTTTTGCAGAGGGACTTAGCTACTCCCTGATATGAAAACTATGACAATTCTCCTCTTCTGAACAAATGTCCCCTTTTTTTCTTGTTTAGAAACCCTGTTCTCTTCTCTCAGCCTATCAGTTATATCAACCATGATAGTCCTTGGCATATACATGCCCCAGTAAACTCTTTCTCTCTCTCTCTCTTTTTTTTTTAAAGATTTTATTTATTTATTTGACAGAGAGACAGCCAGAGAGAGAGGGAACACAAGCAGGGGGAGTAGGAGAGGAAGAAGCAGGCTCCCAGCGGAGGAGCCTGATGCAGGGCTCTATCCCATAAAGCTGGGATCACGCCCTGAGCCGAACGCAGATGCTTAACGACTGAGCCACCCAGGCGCCCCAACTCTTTCTGGTCCCTAAAGGAACTGTGCTTTCCTTCTCTTGCAAGTCAGCACATGAATTCACTTCTTATCTCTAATGGCACTTAGACTTCGGGACCTGGAGGAAATGCCTAACCTTCTTGTATTAAGATAAAAATTCAGCATTTTAAACTGCCTAAGTCCTTGCAGGACCCAGTCCCTGCCAGCTTCCCTAGCCTCATTCTGTCTCAGGGTGAGAGATCTGGCCATTTGGAACTTTCTTTCAGGTCTTTGAACACGCCTCAGCTTTCACCTTATCTTTTCCTTGCAACAGGTGCTCTTTTTGGCATGCTCCCCTTCAACTTGATGAGTTCTACTCAGTCTTCAGAACTTGAGACTTAGTTTCTCCATTCTTTAATCTCTTAGTGCTCCGGCTTTCCTGGGGAATACCCACCACAGTTATAATTTTGTGTATGTGCTTGTTTCCTAAACGTCAGCTTCACCTTTTTGAGATTGTCTCTCCCCTGGTATATTTGGTAAAAAAGGACCATTTGGCACCTGGCCATTTTGAGTCTATTAACTTGGCATCAGCTTCACCACACCAAGGTCTCCTCTCTTCTCCTCTCAGCAACGAATGTCTTGAATGGTACTTGCTTTTCCTCCCTTTGTGTGACACTGGGACCGTGATCTCCTTCAGTACTTGCTGCTAAATCAGAAGGAAGTGATGTGAGAAAGGCCACTATTCTCTTCACTGATTTCTAACCAAATTATTCACAATCCTAACGAGAGGCTGTTCATGTGTAGCTCACTTTACTGAAGAATTAGGGATTACCAGAGGAGGTTATAGTACAAGAGAAAAACATCTTGAAACTATTTGCAAAATGTCACTATTCCAGGAGTTCAAGGGAAAGAATTTCGCATAGGTCCTTTGAAAGGGCAGCCTTACCTTCCCAGGCTTGAGGTATGCCCTCTACAGCTTGGAGAGTAAGAGCTCTTCAGACTATCTTGGGACAAATTTCTATTTATTAAACTCTTTACTCAGAAATGCTGATCTTGCTTTGTAATTCTTGCCTTTCTGTCTACAAGATTTAGTGAAGGTATGCAACTAAACCAGACTGGGATGTTTCTTAAAATCTGAGGTCTGTCTGAAATAAAATCATAGAGGCATTCTATAAGACCATTTAGAGAGGGTTTTTCATGTCAAGGTAGCTAACTTTAGCAGACTTTCCAGTCCTATGAAATGAAGCATGTTTCCTTTTTCTTTTTTAAATCTCTTGGAAGAAACTGTTGGAACACTTTCCATACACACACACACACACACACACACACACACACAATCCAGGGAAAACAATAATTCTCAGAGACTTAGCTTAGATCCATATTAAGGAATAAAACTTTTCCCTAAATCTGACTTAATCTGTACAGTCTGTCCTCTCCTTAGTGGAGATGATAGTTTGTGCAGATAAATGACACTCTTTCTTTGTTTACTCTCCTGCTTTTAGATTGGGCTCAGAAGCTTATCAGCATATAAGAAGTACATAAAAAGCAGAACCCATTATTACACCTTTTCAAATGACAAAGTTATCTACTCTTTAGAAAAAACAAACAAGCAAAATACCAAACTATGGGAAGTTTTGAAATATCAGTTTTCCCTGTACCTTGTGCCAATTTAAATTTCTGGGAAGGGTACTCTTTTCCACTGGTTTCTGTAATAGGATCTGGAAAACTCCAAGTATGTATTTTCTCTCATGTTTGGAGATCCGATCAGGGGTTTGGGAGGAAGATTGTTATTCCATCAGCACATGGGATAAAACTAATTAGTATCTATCTCCCGTGCTCACATTTAAGCTCCTAAATGCATAAACGCTGGGTGTCTTGTTCACAGTTTAGCCCTTGGGGCTAGCACAGTACCATGCATAAAGTAGACCCTCCATGAGTATGTGTGGGATGAAGAAATGGAGGAATAGAGGAAGAAGTTTGGACCTAGAAGGGACATAGGGAACCTTCCAAATGGAGATAGAAAGACACAGAGAGGTTAAGTAATTTGATAGAGGTCACCAAGGAAATGAGCAAAAGGATTAGAAGTACAGCATCGGTTTCATACCCAACACTCATGTCACCATACTTTGGCCAAGACATTGTCTAACTCACTGCCGCAGCAATGGTACATGGGGCTACTTTGCCCCGGGAAGAGACTTAAGAAGACTGCCTGAGCTCTTAGATTCTAGGAATAGTAGAGGAAGATCTCAGTCCTACCGCACCCGAAAAACAGGCTGAGTATCAAGTGAATGACTCGGGCACAGGAAGTAACACTGGCAACTGCTGACTACCAGGTTGGAGGGCAGGAGTAGGAATTCTCAAGAGGCAGGGCTAAGATCCAGGTATGACCGACAATGAGAGTATGGAGAAGGAGAGAGTCCTGGGAAGAGGGAACTGAACAGGTGATGGAGGGAGTAAAACTTTTAACTAACACTTGCTCAGTGCCTACTGAAGGCCAGGGTTATTCTAAGTACCTTCTATGTATAGACTCATGTACTCCTCTCAACAACCTTAGGAAAGAGATTGCTGTTATCATTCTCGTTTTACAGATGAGGAAACTCAGGCACAGAGGTAACTTAACGATATAATTTGCCCAGGGACAAGGGAAATTGAAGGAGAATTTCAAGAGATGTGGTCCAGAGCTATTTATACTCTGTATACCCTGTAAAGATGGAAAAAGAAATAGATTATAGATTCCAGAAGAATACCTGAAGATTAATTTCCTCCTCCCCTATCTCTTCCCTTAACAGTCACTGAACATTGAAGCCACACTATGGTTTTAGTGTGATGAGAAAATGCTTCAAGTAGCAATATTTCCATTCTACTCCATAAATTATACATGTCTTTTCTGAGGCAGCCTGTTTAAACATGTTGACTTACCCTTCTTGTAAAATGTTTATAGATATGATTTGCTACAGGGAACTATTTTAAAGACTCCAGGCACTGTTATGGACTATTACAGCAGCTAACTATAAATTGGTTACTAGGGGCATGCAAATTAGAGCCTTTGAGGGTCAGAGTACAATCATCACCAAAAACTAGAAAGAAGATAAGCCATAAGAAAGAAGAAAAATCCAAATATTTAAATAACAAATTTGACAGGATACAGGACACTTATATGGCAGCCTAAGAAAACCTGTCATGGGATAGAGCAAGAATTTATTATAGCTGAACTAGGCCAAATGCAAACATACTGTTGTCTTAAAAAAATTAAAAGGACTAACTCAAATAACAATGAAGGAAGACAAATATGCACACGGGGAAGGCATACAACTCAGTCATGTTGGTATTCCTGCTCTGCAAAAGCCGTTAAGGCACAGATTTAACAAGCTAAGGTGAATTGGGGCTCTAAATTCACACATACTCTAGATTTATAGACAATAGCTACCCAAACGTTAAGTATCGTTTAAAGATGCAAAACAACAAGAACAAAAAATCCTAGAGGGAAACTATCTGTTCACTTCTTTAGCATAATTAAAAAGGAAACAGCTCATTGATTAAAGAGATAACACCATAGAAATTAATGCAATTAACTAATGTCTATTGTTTGGAAAAATAGTCTTTAAAATTGGTCTAGAAGTTGAGGCTATGGGTGGAATGAAACAAACATTCTTGAGCTTGAGTGCTTACCATATAGATAAGTGTTATGGATCCCATTTTAAATTTTAGAAAAATAGGGCTCAGAGATGTTATAGGAGAAGCTTTCCTAAAATCCTAAAGTTGGCATATGACAGAGCCAGATTGACACTGAGACCAGTATAGCTCTTTGTACTACACAGCTTTTTTCTTTAATAAATGCTTGAATGGATTAAAGGTCAATCCGATGAAATCCAAGTAAATGATGGTGGTCAGACCCTTATAGAAATACAACTCAGCAACTCAGTAAAAACAGCATTTTTTTTCTATTATCACTAGTAACAGAGACTAGCTGACAAATTCCAGTGGATTGAGAAGATAATATAAAATTGACAGCAAGTGACGTTTTTAATCACTTCTGCTCACTTTGGGGAACAAATTCTGTATTTATTTTGTTAGTGAAAATTCTCCGAAACCTCAGCATTCAGCTCATGCTGTCTTCCAAGGTTGCTAAAAATTATTTGCAATGGAAAGGAAGGTAGCCTGATTCCTCTTTATCCTCTTCTCTCCTCCATATTCCATGCCCCTTTGCCTGCTTATCGTGTGTGTGTGCGCGTGCGCGCATTGACGTAGGTGGAGAGGAGCAAGGAAGAAGTTCTGATTATTGGAAATATTGTTGGAAAGTGGTAGTGAATTTGTTGTCCTAGTCGTTTGAGGATTGTTGCTCCTTCATCTAACTATGGCTCTGCAGTTGGCTGCCAAATACCAATTTTCTCCTACAGCAACTTTATTTTCTGGATGCTCCATAGGGGATTTCCCCCAGTGCAGTTCCTTGGGTTAATGGTCTTACTGAGACATCCCTTATCTTCCCTCCCCAATGGGGAGTTTTCCTCCCTACCCTCAAGTCTACAGAGAGTAATCCATCCTTCATTGCCCTGCTTTTGGGGTCTTCTCATTTCAGTGGGCTGCCTCTTGAAGAAAGAGCTTAAGTTTTGGCAACCTTATGTGGTACGCTTGTACACTTAAATAGTTTTGCAGCTTCGAGTGTTGGATATGCCTTCCCACTAGAACAGGAAGGAAAATAATTAATGACCTCAGTTATTGTCATAAGCACATCCTAATATTTCTATGCTGGTAATAAAAAGTATTATGTTGGTATTAAGTTTATATGAATCTATTGATGAAAAATTCCACATTATAAACATCATTCAATTTCTCAAGATGTTCCCTAAAAGAAGGGTGTTTATGTAATCATTTGTATCTATTATCTCTTGAATTCATCCATTCCTTAATCTTGGTTTGGAAATATTTTCTCCTTTGTTCTTCCCTTTGGAACTTAAAGGGGACTTCTTAAAAGAGGAAGCAAAGCCTATACATTTCCTAATATGAAGCAGTGGTTGTGAAAGTCTCTGTTCTTATTGTGATAGCTCTGGTACTTTGAGTTTAAGTAGAAAGGACCATTTTTTTTCACACACAACTTGAACTCTAACTCCAAAATACTGAATATTGGAAAGGACAAGAAACAGAAATCAGGTAGATGCATTAATTCTTATTACCTATGCTTCATCATTTTTGCTCATCTTCTGATGTCTGACAGTTAGGGGCACCTGGGTGCTCAGCCAATTAAGTGTCCGCCTTTGGCTCAGGTAATGATCTCAGAGGCCTGGGATTGATTCCTGCGGGGAGCCTGCTTTTCCCTCTCCCTTTGCCTGCTGCTCCCCTGCTTGTGCTATCTCTGTCTCTGTCAAATACATAAACAAATAAAATCTTTAAAAAAAATGCCTGACAGTTGTAGTATCACCTTAAACTGACACTGAAAATATGTTGCTCTTCTTTAACCAGCAACTTAGGTTTAGTTTTGAATGCTAATCAGATTTAAAAAAATAACTTTGAACTTACCGATGCTCAGTATTTATCAAAAGCTTAACTATACTGATGGCCCCCAGCTTACAGTGGTTCGCTTTACAATTTTTTGACTTTAATGTTGGTTCGAAAGTGATACACATTTAATAGAAACCATACTTTGAATTTTGAACTTTTATCTTTTCCTGGGCTATCAATAGGCAGTATGATACTCTCTCATGATGCTGGGCAGGGCAACCACACCGCTCGCAGTCAGCCACACGGTCACCAGGGTAAATAACCCACACATTTATAACCATTCTGTACCCATACAACAATTCTGTTTTCCACTTTCCGTATGGTATCCAGCAAATGGCATAAGGTATTTAACACTGTATTATAAAATAGACCTTGTGCTAGGTGATTTTGCTCAGCTGTAGGCTAATGGAAAGGAGTTCTGAGCATGTTTAAGGTAGGCTAGGATAACCTATGATGTTCAGTACATCAGGTGTGTTAAATGCATTTTTGACTTATGTTACTTTGTGACATATATTTGGTGACATAACCCCATCATAGGTTAAGGAAAATCTGTACTTTAAAACAGTATTTTAGGGGCGCCTGGGTGGCTCAGTCGTTAAGTGTCTGCCTTTGGCTCAGGGCGTGATCCCGGCGTTCTGGGATCTAGCCCCACATCAGGCTCCTCCGCTAGGAGCCTGCTTCTTCCTCTCCCACTCCCCCTGCTTGTTTTCCCTCTCTCGCTGGCTGTCTCTATCTCTGTCAAATAAATAATTAAAATTAAAAAAAGAGAAAACAGTATTTTAGAGGTATTTCCTGGTGGATATAGGTCCCTCTGTTTTTCTAGGTAATCTAAAGTCTTTGTCTAGGTAGAATTAAACTACAGGCAGCTGGGTTCACATACTACCACATTGTTTTGGCAGCCTACATAGTGGCTTATTTCTAAACAACAGCATTTGATTATATCAAGTGATAAATAATGATGTAGAAAGCATCCTTCTGTAAATTAGTGTTAGAGATCCTGGAAGGTATTTTTGAAGATTTTATTCTCTTTACAAGGTCCCATTAAAAAACCTACTCTGTGGTCTATCAAAATTAGTCATCTCAGTAATTCTACTTGGAAGCGTTAAAACTGTCCCCCACCCTTTGCACAGTGATATTATCCTCAGATGGTGTTTTGGGAGCCCCTAGGGTGCTTCATGCTCCTGCTAACACGTACTGCTTCTTGTCCCCTTAAGAAGAAGGTTGTCTTGGATGAGTTTGACAGAAGCTGACCTCAAGACAAGAATTCAAAAGCAAGTTACTTACGTGAAGTGCTTGCCAGGAGAAACTGGTAAGGAAGTGGGAAAAGCAAGACAGGGAAGGGAAAGAAGCCAAAGCAAAGGGACAATTTTAGGCAAATCAGGAAATGTCATTTCAGCTTGATCCTAAAGGAAAACTCTGAAATAGAAATTAAACCCTAGAGTTTTTCCTGACGAGGCAAGGGAGCCGGGTTTCATGTTGCTGTACCGGTCATGGGTTCCCTAAGGCTTCCCTGGTGGGAGCATAAGTGCCCAGGTATTTCCAGTTCTGCGAGATGGCTCCACTAGCTCCAGGGCAATCCTCTGAAGAGAGCTGCAGTCACCAGCCATTGTAGGAGGATCGGTAGGGGAAGAAAGGGATAAAGAAAAGGGGGGTAATCAGAAGGGGGAATGAAACATGAGAGACTATGGACTATGAGAAACAAACTGAAGATTTCAGAGGGGAGGGGGTGGGGGAATGGGATAGACTGGTGATGGGTAGTAAGGAGGGCACGTATTGCATGGTGCACTGGGTGTTATACGCAACTAATGAAGCATCAAACTTTACATCGGAATCTGGGGATGTACTGTATGGTGATTAACATAATATAATAAAATAAAATTAAAAAAAAAAAACACAAAGAAGCTAGGGGCAGGGCAGCAGAAGTGGCAAAAGGGATCCCAGAGGCCCTAGGCGGAACACTGACAGTGTCCTATGGGGTCTGTGATTAGAGTGGTTGCCCATCTTCCTCCAAAAATATCAGGACAGGTCCCATCGTGTGTGCCATCTGTCTCTCTCAGGTCATTCCTGGAATTCTTTTACCACCATATTCTCCGTACCTCTCCTAATATGACTCAAACTTGTCTCCTTCCCCAGCTACTCTATGTTCTTCCACTGTGTCTCTGTAACTTAGCTAGACATCCCTATATCCCCAACCTCATTCTTAAATGTCCCCTTTACTGCATTCCTCCAATTTATAATTCTAACCTGTCATTTCTGAGGGTTCTAGTTTCCTGGAAGTCTTTTCAATGGTGGCTGTTGTTTTCTTCAGAGCCAAAGGTACTCCTCATTGTCAATTTTGATCCATTTCTTTCCTTCCCTCACTTCTGAAAAACCACTGATTCTTTAAATGGCATGCCATCAGACTAGACCATCTTCGATTCCTCCTTGTTGTCATTTTCTTCTGATCTCTTCATTCAGACTTTTCAAACTTGGCTTCACTGAGGAGTTCTTAAAAATGCTGATGCTCAGGCCCTACCCTTAGAGATTGTGACGTGGCCAGCCTGGGTATTAGGACTGAAAGAAGCTTCTCCAGCTGATTAAAGATGCAGCAACATTTCAGAGCCATTGCCGTAGTCATTCACTGAAGATTTTTACCACCTGCCTATCAGTAAATTGTCATCATTCTTGCTGATTTCTGTGTCCACGTTTATCAGTTATATTCAACTGTATCAGACCTGATATTTCACCCTTAACAAGTTTTTGTAAGTTTTATAACATTCTTATGTTCCCTTTGCTATTTTGAAGTGAATTTCATAAATATTATCTACCAACAAATACAATTATTAGAAATTTAGTATAATTACTTAACCGTAATATGAGAATAATAGTATACAATATGCTAACATGTACTTTAACATGTGACTGCTCAACAGGAGAGGTGTACTAGAAGTGTACTAGAAGACATAAACACGTGATAATTTGCTTGCAATAAATATACAATTACAGACTGAAATGACTGTGTTAAAATGGAGAATTAAATGCCATGCTGTCATAACAAAATTTTTCTGAAATGATAAATTACTTTGGTAAATTTCCAAATAAATTCATACAACCTTCCTTTGATTTATATGGTGTTTGCATTTATTGAAAATGTAAAATGTATATTAAAACTGTGCAAAAAATACTTTATGTTAGAGTCTAAGCTTAGACCAGACTTTTTTGGGAGGTTCTTTTTGCCCCCATTTATGTGAATGTCCAACCATGCATTTCAAAATTTACCAGGACATGGGGCAATTCTTTGACAACTGAGACCATCTGGAATAAATGAGTGCTTCTAGCATCACTAGTTCCTGCCCAGTCAATGCCAGTAGCACCCTCCCAATTATTATAGAGCAAAAATCACCTCCATGAGTTTTTAAAACACCCCTCAGGAGAAGATACTACCGAACTGAAAATCACTGACCTTGACAACTCATAGCTCCCCTGGCCTCTTAGTTCTTGAACCCCCTTGCTTCTTTTACCTCATAGGCCTGTCCTTTGTTGGATCTTTCTGATCTCCCCATGCTGTGAATTAGTTGGCCCTATCAGGTCTGACCATGGTGACTTTAACTTAGGGGCTATTCAGAGAGGTGCGTGCAGGTTACAGTGCATACAGGGAAAGGTAAAGGACTGGTAAACACCTGGGGATTAGCATCAGCAGAAAACTGTTACCACCCTTAGGCCTGAATATGCAGGGAAAGGAGTGCTGTAATTGGAGCTTGGAGGAAGACCTTGGATCCCTGAAAAAGGGCTGCAGCACAGAAGTGATAACTGCTATTTTTGCAGTAAGGTAGGGAGACCGAAAGATATATTCATACCTTTGTTTCTTCCACCTTCTGATCTCTTATGTCTTCCATTTGCTGAGCCCCAGGAAGACAGGATGAAGGGAGCTTGGGGTTGATAGTGATCTGTTGAGGTCAGTCTCCTGGGCATAGGGCAGGGAAGAAAGAGTGGAGAATGAATGGACTGAGGGTTTAGGGTGATCAGCTCATCCAACTTTGCCTGGGTCTCTGTTTTTAGTACTCAGAATCCTGCAACCCGGGAAAGCCTTCAGTCCTGAGTGAACTGCCATGATTAATCTCCATAGGATGGTGGTGTGCAAAGAGAAAGAAACTCACCAACACTGATTGTTGAAATGCCTTTAGGCGTCAGCACTTAGGCATGGTCTCTTCTCTATCTGCACTCTCCTGAGGAATCTTGTCTAGTCCTATCTAAAATTTAAATTAATTTCTAAATACTATTTAAACATTTATGACACTTACTTTTATGTCTTCAGTCCTGACTTCCTTCTTCAAATGTGTGTTTTTCAGGCACTCTCATTCTTGATTTTGCTTCCTAAACCCACACTTTTCCCAGGTATCTCCCTCTCAATAAATAGACCTGCCACCCATTTGCTCAAGATAAAAACTTAGGGGTCCTCCTAGATGCTGCTATTTTCTTCCCATCCCATGTCCAATTCATGTGCAAGCCTCCTTCATAATACATTCCAACTCTGACTCTCATCCCCTCGCTGGTGCCCCTCTCATCTAAGCCATTACATTTTCTTATGGGAAGAACTTCCTGGCTCATTGCCTTGCTGTCTCTTATCTGCCCACAGTCCGTTCTCCATACAAAAGCTAGAGGGATCCTTTTAGTGTATAAATTGGATCATATAATTCCTTGCTTAAAGTCTTCAGTGGCTTGCTATCAAACTCAGAATGAAATCAGCTTCGGTCATGTCTCTGCTCAAATGTCATCTCCTCAAAGATGTCTTCCCTGACTACCTGATCTAAAATAACTATACCTCCTCTTTTAGTCACTCTCTATTATGTATTTTAGTTCCCCCTATCACCTATTGCTACCTGATGTTATAGTATATATTTGTTTGTGTATTATCTGTCTCGCTCACAAGTGTTTAAACTCCAAGAGAAATTTTGTCTGTCTTGTTCTCCGATGTACTGGTAGTTCTTGAACTGTACTTTTGCCTTTCACATAGTACTCAATAAATATTTGTTGAATAATTGAGAAAGTGTTATTTTAAAATATAATTATAATATGTGAAACAGATTGCATTTCAGTCTTTCTGTAGGATGCTATAAAATATGCGCAGATGAATTTTTGGCTTCTCTCTATGAAGATAAATAACTTTGAAGCATGATTTTATATTTTAACATTGCTCTTGGGTTTATCATATCTTTCCTACCTTCATTTTACATTTCACATGATTTTCTCTTAAATTTTTTTTTGTCATGTTGTGTGCATTTTTGTAAACTGCCTTAATTCATTTCTGGAATAAGCTATGCCATAAATTAATTAATATTTATGAAGAGTGTTTTGAATATTTGTGATATAATATACCTAAACTTAATAATGGAATCACACAGTCCTCACTCCATTCAAGTCACTCTTAATCCAGTTACATTAATATTCCTATAAAGTCATATATCTGTTATATTTGCCATCCCCCCCCAACATGTACTTAAAACTGTTTTGGCTCCTTTTACTCTCAGAATAAATCCAGAAACCATTCTAGTGTTGAGGATGTGTATTACTCCAGGTTCATCTGTGTTAATTTCCACATCAGATCTGATTGATCTATGCAGGGTTTTTTTTTCTTTTTTTAAGCTTTTTTAATTTCTTTATTCGACAGAGATAGAGACAGCCAGCGAGAGAGGGAACACAAGCAAGGGGAGTGGGAGAGGAAGAAGCAGGCTCATAGAGGAAGAGCCTGATGTGGGGCTCGATGCCATAACGCCAGGATCACGCTCTGAGCCGAAGGCAGCCGCTTAACCGCTGTGCCACTCAGGCGCCCTGATCTATGCAGGTTTTTGTCCAAACACAGACCAAGTCAGTGTCAGCTGAGCACTAGTGGACAACTGTTTGTTTTCTTCATTCTGAAGGCAATATCATGATCAGGTAGTAGGTGGCAGGGAACCTTGAAAGTGGACTTACCAGTATATCAAAAACCTAAGATGGAGAGGCAAAGTTAAACTGAAATTGAGAGGATAGGAGATAGAGACATCATGGGTGTTAGGTTTCAGGATGGCTAAGATGAACGCCAGTAAAACCCTTTTTTGAGAACCCAAGAGGTTATCCATCTTAAAAATGTAGGTGAGTCTCTGATAGTAAGAAAAAGAAAATTAGCTTATATTTGTATGAAACTTTAAAGTATCTGTATTTCTTCCACCTATGTGAACTTATTTGATTTTTTATAGCAATGAGGAAGGTAGTGTAGATATATTATTTTTTATTTCATAATCTGAAAGTAGATATTTGAAAATTGTGAGCAGCCTGTCCCAGGTCTCTTAATTAGAGAGGGGTAGATCCTAGGCTCCTGGTGCTTTCTCCTTTCCTCTTCCACAAAACCTCTGTGTTTGCCTCTCAAATGCTATTTCAGCCCAGCAGACCTGATCATGTCCTAACATTTTAGCCTCTTTTGTTGTTTACGCTGGAATGTTAACTAAGTCTAACTTCTCCATTACATGGAGACTTCACTGATAACTAAATTCAAAGTGATCTTCCTGTTACCTGAAATTCTATAGCTTTTGTTATCTGTGTGACTTACTAGGTATTAATGTAGTTCCTAAAATATAACCAAGGACACTTCAGCTTCTGAAATTCTCTTCTAGCCAATTAAAAAAATCAATTTTCATTTACTCTTTCCTTTTTAACTTTCTGTGCTTAGCAGTCTGTCTCCTTAGTTACCGAGCTTCTTTAAGAATGAATTCTTATATGTCTTTAAATTCCCTTAGGGACTCTGCAGTGGAATGCATATAGGAAGTGCTCAATAAATACCTGGTAAACAAATAAATATGTAAGTGTTGAAAGTCAGTTATGAAATAGCTTTTATATTTCATACTCCCACTTACATTGTGTTTGTCTAAACAGTGCAAGTGGATCTGCCAGTTGATGTTCTCTGCATGAGAGAACACTTTACATTAGTTACAGGCTTAGCATATTGCTATCTACTTGAGCTAGTTTGTGTCCGGAAATCGGAGACCAATTTTGTTCACGTTTTTAAAGTATAGTGATGTTATTCTCTGTAGTCAGATTTCATTATTGGTATGGAAGACTTCATTTGACCCAGACGTGCTATTATTTGTTCTGGCTTCACATGTAAATTCTCAGATCCTTCATAATGTACTAATATTTGATCTTTAAAGTACACAGAAGTCAGTTGGTTAGGAGTTTTTATGAGCCTCTCTGCCCCTTGAGGATTTCTGTAAACCTGGTGTAAGCCCCAAACCCATTGCTGGGATGCTTTCCATCATTTTTCCCCTTGTCACTTATGTACAAAGCTCCAAGCTTCCACTGTTTTTTGTTTTTGTTTTTGTTTTTAATCTACAATCAGCCTACATTTGTGGAATTGGTAGGTTTTAATGCAGACACAGGGCCTCTCTACAGAAATCCAGTCACACTGCACAGCCTTTCTTCTTACTTTACCTCCACTTTCTCCTTTATTTTCATTTCTCCTTTTCCTTTCCTTTCCTTTCTTTTCTTTTCTTTCTTTTTTTATTTCCTTTTTTATTTTTTTAAAAGATTTTATTTATTTATTCGACAGAGATAGAGACAGCCAGCGAGAGAGGGAGGGAACATAAGCAGGGGGAGTGGGAGAGGAAGAAACAGGCTCATAGCGGAGGAGCCTGATGTGGGGCTCGATCCCATAACGCCGGGATCATGCCCTGAGCTGAAGGCAGACACTTAACCGCTGTGCCACTCAGGTGCCCATTTTTATTTCCTTTTTTAAAGCAAACAGTCAATTCTCTTGTCTCAGGCAGAACAGTTTTTACCCACACTCAGGTCCCATTGTATTTCACCTTCTATTCCAGATAAGGTTATTGCTGCATTTTCTTAACACAAAGAGTTGTTCTCTTTCTAAGAATTCTTATACCAGCTAAAACATTTTTTCTTCTTGTTATGCATGGATTTCCAGGCTGGCCATATTCATTACGTCTAAAAAGCAAAGCTGGACAGTACATGGGATTTGAGGGAACCCAGAAGCTGAAAAGCATTGCAAAAAGGCAAACCCCATAAAATATAGCATGAGAGCCATAGTATACCCAGAACATTTGCAAATTTAAGATCTATTTGTCTCTACATTTCTGGAGTCCCCTAAATTTCTATAGAGCACTGCATTTGCTACAAAACTATCTTCCACTAAATATCTTTAAACTTACAGAAGGATGTTAAATACATCTGTACAGTTCTTTAAGCCCAGTTTCTTCATATAGTGACAGAAACACTGAGGCACAGTGAAATGACTTCTCCACAACCACACAGTTTATATGAGTTGGAACTTAGACTGGATTTGAAGCCTATTGTCTACCTGTTGGAGATTGGTAACTGAGCTTTTGGACTTAATCACTCAAGAGGCTGTGAGCTAAACAAGGAAAAATATATTAAGTCGTCCCTGATAAAAATTCTCCTCAAATAGCTTCTGTAGTAGCTGGGGATTTTTTATTGTGTTGCTAACAAATACAAAGGGGTTCTCCTTCAAATAGCTTCTGTAGTAGCTGGGGATTTTTTATTGTGTTGCTAACAAATACAAAGGGGTTCTCCTTCAGGAATTTCTGCTGAAGGAACTATGTTCCTGGGTTTGCCATTTGATGGTCTCTGAATGACAAAAAATGAAGAAAAAAAAAAACAAAAACCCAAAGTGATAGGCCAGGGAATCAACCAAGTACTAGGAGGAAGATCATAGTTATTATAAGGTGGCCTGTGTGGAAAGAGAAAGAGACTGTGTGAGAAAATATTAGCATAAATATCTCACCAAAACAACCTGTGATCTCACTTTCCCTTTTCTGTTGCATAAACACTGTAAATATTGCTGTAAAATTATAACTACATTGCAGTAACGCAGTGGTCCTGTTTCTGGGTTCTATCAATTGTTTTATAAGATGGCTCTACTGAAACTCTCTGAGGCTGTGTTTCCCAAACTTTCTGGATTGTATTTTTTTAAATGGGTGATTCTTAATATTTGTCAACTCTTAGAATCACTGGTCTGAAGCTATCTCTCACCTTACTTTTTGTGTCACATTCACCCCCAGGGAAGGGAAAGCATTTGTTAAAAATGTAGATTCAAGTCTCATCCCTGGAGATTCTAGTTCAGAAAATCTGGGGTGGGTTTGGGAATATACCTTTTTATAGGTCCCCCTCCCCCCCGGTGATTCTATAAGAGGTGGTTTGAAATCCACACTTTCAGAAATGCTGGTCCTCAGGCTGTACCAAAATAAATGCTTAATATGTTTGCTTTGGATTTAAATGTATGTTTACAAATGAAAATTTCCCCCAGGGACTCACAATAAATCATTTCCCTTGATCTGTCTTACTCCCTCAACTACTTTGAAAGCATTAACCTTAAATAGTAATTTTATTTTCTTCCTTGATAGCAATGTATATTTCCCTTTATTTTATGTTGTTTAAATTGCAATAATAAATGCACACTTCCTGTAATGATACTTACAAAGATGTATAGAAGAAACATTATCACAAGCCAGTGGCACACTGTATTTATTCTGTGCACACCCATATCACCCATTCTCAAGTCCTGGAGTCAAAATTAACAACCTGGTCTTATCATTCTGTCCTTTCTCTTTGCTCATTCAAATATATGCAAAAATAAATCACCATACACACATGACAAAAACTCGCTTTTTTCACATAAAATTATCTTGTTTGACATTCTCATATATCAGTAGACAGAGTTAATTTTGTTTTTACAAATCTCTTTACTAATTCATACGTTCTTAGAATCACACATATTTATATGTATAGTTACACATAAAAGAGATAATCTCTTATGCGTGAATTTTTAAAATTAATAGTTTTTTTTCTTTTTGAATGGACTCTCCTTTCCTTTTTTTCTCTTTCATCAGCTTTACTTCCCCACCTTTTTTCAACCCTATTGAACGCTTAACAACCTTGTCTTTTCTTTTGATGTTTTCCTTTATGCTCATAGAACCATATATAAGGATTTGATCCATCCATCCATCCATCCACCCATCCATCCATCCATCCAATCCTCATATTAAATGCCTTTCTGCATCTTCTTTCCTTACTCCATAGTACCCTATGGAAATGTTACCACATCAACTGGAATAAAACCAACTCAGTTCATTCTAATTGTTGTGTAATATTTCATGGTAAAATGGTGAATATTATTCTGCCATTCTTCTTTAGAGATGATTATTAATTTTATTTCCTTTTTTTTTGGCCATATGAACAGAAATACAAGGAACTTTCTAAACTTACAATTTTATGTTATGGAATATATTCCCAGTAGCATGCTGCTAAGATATTGTCTTATTGCTTTCCGGAAGATTACAGTGTTTTACATTTCTGCCTGCAGTATATGATCATAACTTTCCCCAGCATTCTAAACAGAAATATGTGTCATTCTTTTTACTTTTGGCAGTCTAATGAATATAGTGATATTTCATTGTTACATTAATTTATATTTTCTAAACTTATAGTAAATTTAAGCTTTTTGTCTTTTGCCATTTAGATTTGCTCATTAGTGAACTACTTATATCCTTTCCTCATTTTTCTGTTGAGTTGTTTTTATTGGCAGTTTTAAAGGGCTCTTGTATGTTATGTTATCTCATTGCATATAATGCACATTAAAACATTTTTGGTATGTTTTCCTATATAAATCATTTAAATTATTTATTATAAATATGTCTTCTTTCTAGTTTTCAGTTTCAGGGTTTTTCTGTCTTGGTTAAGAAGACTCCCTACTCCCAATTTTTTTTAAATAATTTTTTTTATTATATTATGTTAGTTACCATACAGTACATCCCTAGTTTTTGACGTAAAGTTCCATGATTCTTTACCTGCGTATAACACCCAGTGCACCATGCAATACGTGCCCTCCTTACTACCCATCACCAGCCTATCCCATTCCCCCACCCCCCTCCCCTCTGAAGCCCTCAGTTTGTTTCCCAGAGTCCATAGTCTCTCATGGTTCATTCCTCCTTCTGTTTACCACCCCCCTTCTTCTTCCCTTACTTCTCCTACCGATCTTCCTACTTCTTATGTCCCATAAATAAGTGAAACTATATGATAATTGTCTTTCTCTGCTTGACTTATTTCGCTTATTAGCATTATCTCCTCCAGTCCTGTCCATGTTGCAGCAAATGTTGAGAAATCGTTCTTTTTGATGGATTAAGAAGATGTGGTCCTACTCCCAATTTTTTAAATGATTATAATGTTTTTAATATTTAGATCGTCTATCCCCACCCCATAATTTATTGTAGTTTATGATGTGAGATAGGGGTTCAACATAATTTTCTCCTAGTTGGATAAATGATTCATGTTCAGCCGTTAATAAATAATCCCTTTATTTTTTAACATCATTATCATACAGTAAATGAGCTATATACTGGAATCCATTTCAGTATCTTCTATTGCACTGCAGTCTCTCTGTTCCTATACTGATATCGTATTAATTTGATGACAGTAGTTTTATAGTATATTATGATAGAGTATAACAATTCTCCCAAGTTATCTTTCATTCCTATTTTCTTGGCTGTTCTTGAACATTGCTGATTTTGTGTGAAATTCAAGATCATTTTATCCAATTCTAGAACGATTCTTTTGGGATTTTAACTGGAATTGCATTAATTTACATGATAATTTTGATAGAGTTAATATATTTTGATTTTAAGTCATTATCTAAGAACATTGTATGTTTTCCCATTTACTCACACCTTGTTTTAAGGCCTTCAATTATTTTAAGTTATGTTTGTTAAGGTAATTCATATTCAGTAAAATTAATCTGTTTGAGGTATACTGTTTGATGAATTCTGCCGAGGTACACAGTCACATGCCTACCACTGTAATCAAGACATAGGACATTTCCATTACCTCCAAAAAGTTTCCTCATGTCCCTTTTAGTTAATTGTCTTCTCAGTCCCCCAATTTCTGGCAACTATTGATCAAATCTCTTTGAATTAGTTTTGCCTTTTCCAGAATATCATATATATGAGAACCTATAAAATATCACCTTTTGTGTCAACTTTCATCTATCATAGAACATCTGAAATATATATGTTGTTGCATGTGTTAGGAGTTTGTTTATACTTTAATCATGAAGTGAATATTCCATTGAATAGTCTGTTTTTCCATTTACCAGGTGATAGACATTTTGTGGTGGTGATGAATAAAGCTGCCGTAAATATTTGCATTCAAATTTTAGTATGGAAATGTGTTTTCATTTCCCTTTGTAAATAATTATGAGTGGAATTGCTGGGTTGTATGGTAAGTTATGTTTAGCTCTATAAGACACCAGCAAACTTTCCAGTGTGGTTGTACTGTTTTGTGTCCCAACCAGTGGTATATCAATTCCAGTTGTTCCACATCCTGGTCAGGACATATTGTGTTTTGGGTTTTTGTTGTTGTTGTTGTTGTTGTTATATTTGTTTGTTTTGGTGCTCTTAATCATTCTTAAAGGGTGGTAGTGTCATGAAATATTATAAGATTCTTCATGTATCTTTGTGGGGCCCTGGAAGGTTAAGATTTTTCCTATTTCATTACTATTGTTAGTTTTACTGTTTTCCCTTTATGCTTTTTGTTATAGGTGCATACTCTAATGTAAAGCTGTTGAGTTTTGGGTCTGTCTCTTATCCATCCACATTACAAATCTTTTCTATAAAATTTCATAATTTGTAAATTAGAATATCTTTGGTGTCTCCAGCATCTAAGTGCATTATCAGCAAAATGGCAGTTTTATCTCTTCTAAAATATTTATATAAGTTATTTCTTTTTAAAATTGAATTTGCCAGAACCTCCAAAATAACACTGAAAAATAATGACAGCAGTGAACATCTCTGCCGAGTTCCAAACTATAAATAAAATCATTTTAGTGTTTTATCTTTTAATGTGATATTTGCTATTGAACTTTGATGAGTAGATTTATTTATATTTAAATAGACTTTCTATTTCTACTTAGAGTTTTTTTTTTTAAGAAGTGTCTGCTGAATGTTGTCAAATGCCTTCTCAGCATCCATTAATATAATATGATTTTTCTGTTTTACATTTTTTGCTATAATGAATTATGGTGATGCCTTTTCTTATATTGAATGAACCTTTCATTTGCTATTTCTTTTGATAAACTGTTGGTTATTATTTGCTAATATTATCTTTAGAATTTTTTGCATTCATATTTAGAAGTTCTACCTTTTTTATTCTATTTAATTTTTTATATTCCTTTTCCTTAGTAGTATTGATTTGATCAAGTTATTCCCTTTTCAACCTTGTAAATTTAGGAATTTTTCTGATTTCCAGTTTCATGAATAGTTATCTTCTCATTTTTTATCCCTTATAATCAAACACACACACATATATATATATACACATATATTAAAATAAGTTACCAGTTATTTATCCCCCCAATATTATATTCTCCTGCTTCTAATTCTCCTTTGTCCATAAGGTATAAACTTTACTATGGTTTTCATTTCTCACTTTTCCTAATGTCCACTTCAAGTTCCCAGATAAAAATCTTTGAAAACTTTTGCTTCTGGCCTTGCCCCATCAAGCCCCAAATCCTAGTTTAGAAATTTTAGTACCAGGTGAATGTTAGGATTTCTACTAAACTATATCTCTTCTATTTTAAGAAACTTTATCACATATACTACACATTCCTGTAGAATCTAACATTGTTTATTTGGATTTAACAATACACATTTTAGGATTTACTGCCCATCACAATTTTCTCCTCCTTATCTTCTCCTATTACGTTAATTTAGAGGCTTTTTATGGCAGGCAACATAATTGAATTTAAGCTGGCCAAAAATATAGTTGCAATATTATTAAAATTATTTTATCTTAACAGGATGTTCAGAGAAGTTGGATTTATTTTATGTTTGGTTGATTCAGTGGCTTAGCAATGTCTTTCATGTACTCGGTTTCTTTCCATCATCTTGCCTGGCAGTGCTCATTGTTGGTTACCCGCTGAGGCCAAACAAGAACCTGGTGCAGATCCTTGGCTTTCTGGATTACTTTAGCTATATAGATATAAAGAACACATTCCGGGGCACCTGATTGGTTCAGTCGGTTAAGCATCGGCCTTTGGCTCAGGTCATGATCCCAGGGTACTGGAATCAAGCCCCGCAACAGGCTCCCTGATCAGCTGGGAGCCTGCTTCTCCCTATCTCTCTGCTGGTTCCCCTGCTTGTACTCTCTTTCTCTGTCAAATAAGTAAGTAAATAAATAAATAAAATCTTTAAAAAAGAAATAAAGAACACATTCCATTGTCTATATCTTCCTTCATTGTTTAGGGATGAAGGAATTCAGATACACCTTTGAAGCCAGTATCAACTATCTCCCCTGGGTTAATGGATTTCTCCCAAGACTTCACCTGCATTTCCATCATCAGCTTAGGCTCTCCAACCTTGAAAGTTCTTCAGTGTTTCTCTCAGTTGGAACATTACCTGCTTGTGGCCACTAGCATTTGTTTGGCTTAGGAGTTACATTGATTTGGGGTTAGGATTGTAAATGGAAGGAGGGTAGAAAGTGATCAAGCTATTAACTCATCAGGACCTTTTACTCCTTTCTATTCATTGCATTTTGAAGAAAGTTTGGAGGACAACAGCGACCCTTGTATTATGAACCAAATAATATTTTGTGCTGTCTTTAATTACAATATTAGAAAAATACTTTTAAGGATTCTGATTTTGTTTTTGACATTTATTATTCTTTTCTGATTATATGTGATACAGTTTTTTTGTCGTTGTTGTTGCAAATTACCATGGCAAAGTAATATAGAATAAAATAAAAATCTCCCACCATCTAGAGGAAACCAATTTTTTTTGTTTGCTAAATTTCCTTCCTATAATTTTTTTCTCTGCACATAGGTGTATCTGGAAAATATTTTCTTTTCTTTAAATATTTTTGAATGCATCCACATGAATTTTCTTTATGTATACTTCAATTTGCTTCTGCTTTCTGGTCTGTTCTTAGGACCTGTCCATCTTTTCTTGATAGGTATCGCATAAGTTTAGTTATCATAGATTTATCATGGGCCTTACTATCTGGTATTGCCAGTTTCTCTTCATTATATTTCTAATTTACCAGTTTTTTAATTTTTTAGCACAATGTTTTATTAATTCATTGAGTATTTATTCACAAAAAAAGTTCTAGCTGATCCATTTTTGTGCTTTGCATACCTGCAATATTTTTGTCTCCTTTTCACATAAATAAAATGTCACCTAATTATATAAAAGCCCATTTTAAGTTAAAGCCCATTTTAGTAAACTTTCTAAATATTATCTCATTGGTTGCTATAAATCAGTTGCAGATGAGAAGCTGGAAAAGGCCTGATTTCTTACTATTTGAAATTAACCCCTAGTAACATTTTTTTCTTTATGATATTTGTAAGATTTGTTTCTTTCTCCTTGACAATCAAGAGTTTCACCAAGATATGTCCAGGAATGTGTTTCTCTTTCTACTCATTTTCCATAGACTTCTTCTTTTTTTTAAAATAATAATATTTTTATTATATTATGTTAGTCACCATACAGTACATCCCTAGTTTTCGATGTAAAGTTCCATGATTCATTACTTGTGTATAACACCCAGTGCACCATGCAATACGTGCCCTCCTTAATACCCATCACCAGCCTATCCCATTCTCCCCCTCCCGAAGCCCTCAGTTTGTTTCCCAGAGTCCATAGTCTTTCATGGTTCATTCTCCCTTCTGTTTACCCCCCCTTTCTTCTTCCCTATCTTCTCCTACTGATCTTCCCACTTCTTATGTTCCATAAATGAGTGAAACCATATGATAATTGTCTTTCTCTGCTTGACTTATTTTGCTTAGCATTATCTCCTTCAGTCCCGTCCATGTTGCAGCAAATGTTGAGAAATCGGGTTTTTTTTGATGGCTGAGTAATATTCCATTGTATATATGGACCACAACTTCTTAATCCAGTCATCTGTTAAAGGGCGTCTCGGCTCTTTCCATAGACTTCTATAATCCATTTCAGTCTGCAGACACATACTTATCTCTCTATTTTTAAGGTTCTGAAAATATTTTTAGTCTCTTGTTTCTTTCTTTCCCAAAGAAGCTTATAATTACTAATTTCTCTCTCCATTGTCTGTTTTCCATATTTGTTATTTTTCTTATCTTTATTCTTGCCCCCCTTGGCATTTAGCTCCTCTGGTTTGCTGCACTAGTCATTCCCACAATTGAGTGTGTATTGTAATCACCATAAGAACTTTTAAAACACGTATTTTCAAGACCTATTATTATATCAATTAAGTCAGAATCTGAAGGTTAGGATGCTATGTCTATCTTGGGGCGCCTGGGTGGCTCAGTTGGTTAAGCCTCCAACTCTTGATTTTGGCTCAAGTCATGATCTCAGGGTCTTGAGATATAGTTCCACATTGGGCTCAGTGCTGAACAGGGAGCCTGTTTGGGATTCTCTCTCTCCCTATGTCCCTCTCCCCCACCACCCATGCAGGCACTCTCTCTTTAAAAAAAAAAAAAAAAAAACAGTCCATGTGATTCTGATAGGTTTAGCTTGTTGATCAGCATTGAACAGCCAATATTCTACATTTTGTTTCTACTACTTTAGTGTTGATTCTGTAGTCCATTGATTCCAATATATATTTAATTTTGCTATTTTGTTTTCATTTCTCTGAGTTATTTTCTCATATCTGCCAACTGTATTTTTGTCTTAGCTAATGTTCTTTTTTGTCACGTCAGTTTATCTGTTGTTTCATAGAGTCTATGAAACCAGATGGAGTCGCATTTTCCTCTACATTCATAGACATGTTTTCCTCTAATCTTAAGTGGATTGATTTCCTTGCTTCATGTTATAAATCTTTCCATAGTCTTCTTGAATTTGGAAAAGATCTAGCCAAGCCCAATATGCTTTTGGACAAGATATTAATTTGATTCTCTTTACTGTATATCTCTGTGCTGTCAGATTCTTTTTCTTAGAGTACGTACTGAAATAACAGTTGATCTACACAGTCGCTAGTGAAATTTCTATTTTATAAAATCTTTTATTTACTATTCCTTTGACATGCAGAAAGTTTTCTTGTTCTTTGATTATTCTTTTTAATATGAATAGGTGACTTTATTCCTGAATAATATTCTGGAAGAACATTCCAGTCCCTCATGAACACTGAATGTTCCCACACTTTCCTCTTTCTGTCTTTAGCTATTATCAACAAGATTCCAGTTGCACTTTATTACAGCCTGTGCACTTTACTCTTGGCCATGTTACATTGCTCAGAGATGTGGCTTCATTAATGGATGTAGGAGGAAAATTATTGATAGATGTCAAAGACATGGAAGGAGGATCCAATTCTGACTCTTTTAGAAAATATATCTTATATAATAGGGAGGTCAGTGGTTCTGGCCCCATTTCTCTGTCATTAGGGCTCCTGGGAAGAGAGTGGAAACTTTCTCTTATGTAATTCCTCTCTAGCCATGTTGCTGGTTCAAAGGCGTAAACCAGCATCATTAGAAATATGGCAGTCATGTAATGTAATGTAATGTAAAACTAAATGAATGCAAGTGAAATATTATATTCAACCTAATATTTTAAAATATTATAATTTAAACATATAACCAATACAAAACCAATATAAAAATTATACATGAGATATTGCATATTCTTATTGTTATTCAAAGACTTTACATCTGATGTATGCTTTACACTTCCTTTATGTTTCCATTTAGAATAGCCACATTTCAAGTGCTCACTGGCCACATGTGATGAATGGCTATGCTTTCACACAGCATAGCTCTGGACATTGATCATTTCTCAATCTGTTCAACTATGCACTTTTATAAGGGAAATCTCCACCTAGTGTTTAGCCACATTTTTTATTGGTAATTTTGACTTCTAATACCATTATAACTTTATATCTCTTTCAGTATTTTTATGAAAATTTCTGTGAGAAGTTTGGTTGTGTAAATGAACACAGATAACTAGTCATTATCACCTCCTAAAGGAACTTAATACTTAAAAAAAAGAATAAGTAACTATTATTTTGAGGTTTTTTTTAACTATTATTAAAGCTACAGTATTATGTGATTACACTGCAATTCCTGAGATATTTGCCTTATTATGATTTAAAGAAAAAAATCTGTTAAGAATTGCTTATTTGCCTTTGCTGTAAGACAATGTTTGATACCCACATACATTGTTGGTTTTAAACTTATTTCAGTTACATTTCTTAGAAATCTTTAAAATATGTTATTTTTCCCTCAAAGTCCAAATATTCCTGTATCCATGTGTGTAAAACTGACAAGGAAATGGAACTTTTTCTTATTCTAGGACGCCAGCTTTCTAAACCCTAAACCTGCTGAAAATACTTTACTATTCCTATGTCCCGCCAAGTGAGATCCAGGATTGAGGGAAAAAATAAGGGATTACTATATCTGACACTACATTAGGATCTCTTTGGATTTTTATCTTTTAGAGTACTCAAGCCTCCAGAGGCTTTTAAATACATATCCTTTTTCTTCAAGCAGAGAATTTAGCTGCATGACTCTGCCAAGGGAATCAGTAGCCATTATCAAAGGTAAAGTTATATCAAGTTTGCAATATACTTTAGGCTACAACGTTTCTAGCATTAGAAGCCATTGTCATACTTGCCCTACTTGAATGTGAAGTGCTTATAGATTCTTTCATAGATCAACTCATTTAACTTCTTCCACTGATCCTTTTTCCCTTCAGCATTGAATATTCTTTTTTTTTCTTTAAAGATTTTATTTATTTATTTGACAGAGAGAGAGACAGCCAGCGAGAGAGGGAACACAAGCAGGGGGAGTGGGAGAGGAAGAAGCAGGCTCACAACAGAGGAGCCTGATGTGGGGCTCGATCCCATAACGCTGGGATCACGCCCTGAGCCAAAGGCAGATGCTTAACCGCTGTGCCACCCAGGCGCCCCGAGCATTGAATATTCTTAATGGGAGTAACAAGATATTACTGAAGAATATTTTTATAAAGCATCCTTGTTGGGGAATATAGGATGAACATCAGGAAACACCCAAAATATTCCCAATTCTTGCAACACAATTGGCAGTTTGCAAGAAGCTGTCTGGCATGGGCAATAACAATATGTATAAAATAATGAGTTGTGATATGATGCATTCTGCTGGGACAGAGAAGCCTTTGAGCATAATTAAGAACATCTTCAGGGATAGCTAACTGTCCTTTCTTCTATGAATGTTCAAAGAGGTCACCCAGGCCAAAGTGAAACCAAAAGAAAATGGGTCCATATTACTTATTGTTGGCATCAATTGAGAGTTTCTCCCCCAAAGAAAGGAGCAATATTTCAATTCCTCTGTAATCCACTATATTTTAGTGACCCGCATTAATAATTTGAATTATAGCATAGAAAACTTCTCAAAAACAAATGACTTCCAAAAGCAAATGCCCCTTTGTAGATAATTTTCTTGTTGCACTAAGATGGGCCCCCTTCTTTAGTGAAGGACACACCATTATTACACATCCTGGGATGCAGAAGAAATGAGACAAAGGTATGATCTTTTTGAAGAGCTGTTCAGAGACATCCTACCAGGTAGCTCTGACCTGGAGACACCTATTTTCTGGGTCTGTGCAGGAGTAGAAAAGAATGCTGGCTCTGTTCGGTGTTTAACAGTAAATCTCATAGCAGCAGGTATGTAAGGCAGCAAGTATGTAAAGCTGTAGAAGGAGCATGTCCTTGGAGAATAATAGAATTGTGTTGGAATGATTTTATCACTTATCAATAATGTAACTTTTCATGCAGTATTTAAATTCTTTAGTATCAGTCATTCCTTTCGTATAAAGGTGGGTATTGATAGGTACTTCAGGGAGCTCCAGAGAAGATTAAAATAATCAATGTGAGTGCTCTAATCATCTTGCCAGGTATATAGTAAATACTTAACAGATGCTGGTTTCTTTGACCTGTGTGGTCAAAATAATTTTGTTACTTGGTAAACTTTTGCTATTTAACTATTTTAAAATTCTTGTTACTTAATTGATAATGAAAATAAGGAAAAAATAAGATAACGGTTATAGTCTGCTAGTACAATATGTTATAAAAGTGTTTGATAGAAAAGTGAAGTATGAATATTATCATTTGTCTGTTACTATTATGCCATTTGGATACCAGCTTTGAACAGTGTACGTGCATATTAAATATAGCCCCACCTTGGCCTCTTAGAGGCAAAGCAAAAGAAAAAAAATACTGCTTTAATCTTATTATGATTCTTTTAAAGTTCATGTGTAAAGGAAAATAAATATAACTTAGTTCTGACTTAAATGTAGCTTTCTTTGACAAAAATCTATTATCTTATCCTTTGCTGATTCTAGTTCATAAAATTTAGTTTACAATTAAATTTTTCCAAAAATCTGGTGGTGCAAATTTTTGTTTATTCCTTTTTTTCTTGAAATCATTCATGAAGAGCTACTGTGTTCAAGTGTGGTGTACAAAAGTGAAGAAGAAATGAAGTATATTTTATAGGAGAATAGATGTTTCATGAATAAATTGATATGTGCTAGTAAATTCAATGTGGAACATTCTTGTCTTGATATAGTAGCAATTCAAGTGTAAGCATGTTAAATTTAGGGTCCTCTTAAACCACTATTTCTTGGCACTCTTTCTGAATGATGAATACGTCATTTCAAAATTTATAAAAATTTCAAAAATTTATAGACTGGGAAGAAATTTTATAGACTGGGAAGAGAAGGTTATTTTAGTTTTGTTTTATATTGTGCTCAGATTTCTTCTTTGTATTTATTTCCAATCCATTTAAAGAAGTTCTTGGTATAGGAGTTTCTACTGTAGAACGTATTATTTAGAAAGAATTTAAAGAATGAATGAAAATAATAGTAAAGGAGATTTTATTTCAAAATTGTGTTTTCGTTGGTACCATCTGTAATTGAGAGGCTCTTTGAAATGTTCTGTAGCAGTTTAGAAACCTCTGGCAGTTTCTTGCATTTCATCTGTCTTTACACACAAGTGTGGCAGGAGTGGAGTGACATGGCTGACAGGGTACCACAAGGACTTTTTTTGTTGCTGGTTTAAGAGATCATTCATACCTCATTCAACAATAATTCCTCTGACTACAGCAGTCATCTTTCCTAATCCGTCTAAGCAACCTATCCTCTCGGTTTTCCTCTAATAATTTCTGTTTGTGTATCTTAATAGAGTATTTTTCCCTCCAACATGGTTACAACATGCTACTCTGTACAAAGTATAGTCAGACTAATTTTTATATTCCTTTTGTATTTTTCTCGGAGAACTTCAGTTTATCATTTAATGGAATAGAAATTTAATAATTTGTTCTTGTCTGCATAGCTAAACTAGTATTTCGTGTCAAGGGGAAAATGTTTTATCTCTACTGATAAATACTAAAGTTTTGAGTTTAGACAAAGTCATCTTCATAATTAATAGATATTTATGACCCACAGGGGCCTTTCTTATATAGATGAAAGCTGAATAGAGTGTTTGTGAGAGTGTGTGTGTGTGTGTATGTGTATGTATGTGAATGCATACACACTTCAATGAATCCAAAGAGAAATTGTATGAAATTCAGAAAAAAATTTTGAAAATGAGTTTTGGATGCAGACCCCATGGTCTGTTTTGGGAGAACAAATACAAAAAGACTGTGATGTTGTAAGAACTTGAGAGGGTACTATATTTTTGGTTCGTTTGGGTTTCCGAGTGATATGTCGGGCACAGGGTCTGTATGAATAGATCATTGCTAAACTCTAGAGGAAAATATGCCTCTAGTAAGAGGTCGGTTGATAATAGCCCCTCAAATGCATTTCTCACATTACAGTCCTCTAATGTCATACATGGTGGATAAGCTAGATCGACTGACTCAATGTTTATTCTACCTTCCTTAATGTGCTTTCTGTATGGCAGAGACTGGAAAGCTTAAAAGTGCATTTCTCAGACTTCCTTTGGAGAAGAAGCTCCAGATGTAATTTGAGTTCAATCAATCAAACGCACTCATGAGAGGTTTGAATGCAGAGCAGATTGAAGTGGGGAAAGGGGGGACAGGAGGGTCATGCATTTTCTTGGTGCAGAACCAGACTCATCAGCAGCTGCGTGCTGATACTTAGAGCAGAGACAAGGAGCACTGTCTTCCTAATTCCCAGCTTCCTGGCTGTAGCTGAGGTAGCAGTTTCCTTTGAGCCAGCTATGCCGTGATGATATGGAGGCCCAGCCCAGAGCATTTCCTTTAGACCATCCAGCAATTTTGTAAGCACCTCATTCTTGGTATTAAATCCTTTTGCTTTACCACAGCCACGACACCCTCTGTTGTCTGCAGGTAAACACTAACTGATGCACAGGTATTTGATCATTCTTTTCTCTTCCTGTGACTTGTCCCTCTTCACACCATTCCTTGAATGCCTATTTTTATCAGTATCCACATTAAACAATGTCTATATAAGGCCAAAATTAACAAAAGTAATCTTGTATTTGTTCATCTCAAAGACAGTGTTAATTGAAAATTAATCTGAGAAGTTCAGAGATGAAGTTGGCATGAAGATAATTTCACTTAGTTTTTCTAGGGACTGACTTTCAGAGTTAATACCATATATTTATGATATGAATAGTAATTCATTTCCAAGAATTAGAGCCATCTGTAGACTGGCAGTAGTTACCTCAAATTTAACATTTTAGTTAATAAACTTACTTTATTATGGATGAACTTTTTAAAACTGTATAGTATCAAATGCCTTATGAAGACTTGACAGTCATTTCTAATCTTATAAAACTCAACAGATATTTTAAGAAACAAGGGGTGATATTTTAGCCAAAGGAAAATGCTGCATATTGAGTTTCTTTTCTGCTAATATAATGTGTCTTTCTGATTTTAGATGTGTCCTTTTAAGTTGCTCTATACAGACTTGACAATGCATAGACGAATTTGTCTTTTTTCTCTTTTAACTTTTAATATACTTTATTTTTTAGAACAATTTTGGATTTACAGAAAATTGGTAAAGGTGGCACAGAGAGTTCCCATATACCCTTTATTCAGTTCCCCCTATTATTAACATTTTGTATAACTGTAGTACACTAGTTAAAATTAGTGAAGCAATATCAACACATTATTATTAACTGAAGCCCATACTTTATTTATTTTTTCTTAGTTTTTACCTCATGACCACTTTCTGTTCTAGGATCCATCCAAGACACCACATTTACATTTAGTTGCTCTATTTCCTTTTGTTCCTATTTGGAGATGATAGTTTCTCAGATTTTCCTTGTTTTTGATGACCATGACAGTTGTGTGGAGTCCTTGTCAAATATTTTTGTAGAATGTCCCTCATTTGGGAATTAACTGATGTTCTAGTCATGATTGACAGGAGTTACATATTTTGAGAAGACCACAAAGATGTAGTACCATTTTCATCACATTACATCAAAGATACATACTCTCAATACTACTTACCACTATTGATGTTGACCTTGATCACCTGGCTGAGGTAGTGTTTGTCAGGATTTTTTACTGTAAAGTTATCTTTCCCTCCCCTTTCATACTGCATGGAAGGAACCGCTATGCATAGCCCACATTAAGGAGTGGGGAACTATGCTCCACCTGCTTGAAAGTAGAGTATGCACATAAATTATTTGGAGTTCCTCATGGGAGGTTTGTCTATTCTCCCCTACTCATTTATTTATACCAGTATAGAGACACAGGTATTAATTTTATACCCAGGTTAATCACCCATGCTGCTCTATTTATTTTGTTGTTAAAATTATTCCATTCTTGACCATTGAGAGCTCTTTCAGTTGATTGCTGTACTTCTTTGACATTCTACAATTTTTGTGGATTTTTAAAGCACTTCTTTATTTTAGGGGGACTACAAGATACTTTAGCCTCTATTTCTGTATTTCCTGTCCCATTTCTAGAATCAGTCATTTCTTCTAGGAACTCTGGTTGAAGAAGGGTATTAGAAACCAAGATCTGGCACTAGGTGAGCTGGTGCTCCTGAAGTGTATTTGCTTCTAAGCCCTTTCAACTGATAGAGCAAAATATATGAATGTATCCTAACCTATGTATATACACAAATCTATAAATTTCTGTAAGAAGTCATCTGTATCTATATTAAACTAAATGAGTTCATATGAATGTTTCCAACTCAAAATCCATTATCACATAGATCATTCTAGCCTCTTTTTGCTCATCTATAGCTTTCTATTCTAACAGTGAGAAACGTGGCTCCCACTGTCAGCTATCCCCTGGAATCCATCAGTTCTGTGTATGTACAGAGTGGTATCAGAATTCCTAAACTGTGTTCCCATGAGAAACAACTTTCTCAACTAGAATATAGTTCTTATGTATAGTTTCTTTTGCCTCTAGTATTATAGGCTACACTCATTTCCATAGTTACTTAGGTCAGCACCTTTTCCCTTACCCTCTTCTGTGAGATAATTTCATACGTGTATCATACAATTAGATTGTTTTGTCACATTCTGCATTCCATCTTAGGAGCTGCCAAGTGTTGACATGATTTTTTGAAACATTTAATACATTAAGGTTCTCTCTTTATGCTAAGAAATCAATGGGTCTTCACAAATATATAGTTATGTATCCCAATTATAGTATCATGCAGAATAATTTCACTACTCCCAAAAAATCCCCTGTGCTTCAGCTGTTAACCCTGACCCCTTGACAACAACTTATCCTTTTATTATTGCTATAGTTTTGCCTTTTTCAGGATGTGATATAAATGGAATCATAGAGTATGTGGCATTTGCAATACAGCAATATGCATTTAAGATTCCTCAATGTGTTTGCATGACTTGATAGTTCATTTCTTTTTATCTGTGAATAATATTCCCTTGTATGCATGTATCAGTCTGTCAATTCATTCATCTATTTGAAGACATTTTAGTCGCTTTCAAATTTTGGCTATTGTGAATAAAGCTGCTATAAACATGCAGGTTTTTGTGTGCATGTAGGTTTTAGTATCAATGGGATAAATACCTAGAAGCCTATTTGCTGGATCATATGAGACTATGTTTAGCTGTGTAACAGACAATGAAACTATCTTCCGAAGTGACTATAGAATTTTATGTTCCCACCAGCAATGAAAGAGAGTTCCTGTTGCTTCACATCCTCACCAGCATTTGGTATTATCAGGACTTGGATTTTAGCTATTGTAGTAGGTGTATATGTCATTGTCACTTTACTTTGCAATTCACTAAAGACGAATAATGATCAGTATCTTTACATATACACTTTTTGTCCACCTGTATCTTTTGTGAGACATCTGTTCAGATTTTTTTGCTCAATTTTTAATTAGATTGTTTCTTTTCTTACTGCCGAGTTTCAAAAATACTTTGTATATTTTGGATGTAAGTGTTTTATCAGATATATGTTTTGAAAATATTTTTTTTTCTCCATCTGACTTGTCTTTTGATTCTCTTAACAGTGTAATTTGTGGAGCAGGAGTTTTTAATTTTAATAAAGTTTAATTTATAAATTTTATCTTTCATAGATATGTTTTTGGTATTATATCTAAAAACTCATCACAAAACCCAAGTATAGAATTTATTCTTTGTTATCTTCTGGAAGTTTTATATTATTGTGTTTTATATTTAAATGACCCATTTTGAGTTGTGAAAGGTCTGTGTCTGGATTCATTTTCTTGCATCTGGATATTCAGTTGTTCAGCACTATTTATTGAAGAGACTAGACTTCCTTCATTGAATTGTCCTTGTTCCTTTGTCGAAGTTCAATTGATTATATACATTTGGGTCTATTTCTGGGCACTATCTTCTGTTGCATTGCTCTAGCTGCCTATTCCTTCACCAGTACCTCACAATCTTGATTACTAGAGCTGTGTAATAAGTCTTGAAATCGGGCTGCATCAGTTCTCCAACTGTATTCTTTGCCGGTTTTGTATTGGTTATTCTGGAGTTTTGCCTTCTTATATAAATTTTAGAATTAATTCTTCCATATTCACAAAATAGCATGCTATAATTCCGATTGGTTGCATTGAATCTGTAGATGAAGTTGGAAAAAAACTGGCATCTTAACAATATTGAGTCTTTTCCAGTAGATAAACACAGAATTCATCTCCATTTCTTTATATCTTCTTTGATTTATTTCATCACTTTTACAGTTTTCTTCATATATATCCTATATATATTTTGTCTTTATGTCTATTTAATTGTTTTATGAGTTATACATGATCATGCATTTTTAATTTCGTATTCCAATTGCTCATTGCTTGTATATAGGAGAGCAGTTGACTTTTTATATTAACCTCGTATCCTGAAACCTTACCATAATCACTTATTTGTTTCAGGATGTTTTGGATTCGTTTCGCTTTTGTCACTTCTTTGGGATTTTCTATAAAGACATCCATGTCATCTGCAAGCAAAGATCGTTTTGGTTCTTCCTTTCCAATCTGTATGCTTTTTATTTCCTTTTCTTAATGCACTATCTAGGACTTCCAGTATGATGTTGCATAGGAATGCTGAGATGGGGCATCCTAGCTTTGTTCTTGATCTTAGGAACAAAATCCAATTTCTCACCATTAAATATGATTTTGGCTGTAGTTCTTGTAGATATTATGAAGCTGAGGAAGTTCTTCTCCATTTCTAGCTTGCTGAGAGTTTTTACCATCAATGGGCATTGAATTTGTCAAATACTTTTCCTACTCCATTAATTGATATGATCATATGATTTGGGTTTTTTTAGCCTGTTGATGTAGTAGGTTGCGTTAATTGATTCCCAAATGTTGAACCAGTCTTGCATAATTGGAATAAATTCCACATGTTCATGATGTATAATTCTTTCTGTACACTGTTAAATTCAATCTGCTGGTATTTTGTTGAAAATTTTTGCATCTATATTCATGAGAGATATTGGTTTGTAGTTTTCTTTTCTTATATCATCTTTGTCTGGCTTTGGATAATTCTGACTTAGGGTAACGCTAGTCTTATAGAATAAGTAACAACGTGTTTTCTCTAAAACAAAAGTTTGTGTAGAATGTATATGATTCTTCCTTAAATGTTTAGTAGAATTTACTAGTAAAGCCATCAACTTAAGCATTATAAAACCTAATGCTTTCTATTTTGGAAAGTATTATTGATTCAATATCATAGAGAGAGAGAGAAAGAAAGTCTTATTTTTTTCTTTCTGTGAGCTTTGGCAGGTTTGTCTTTCATGGAAATGGTCCTTTTAATCTAAATTATCAAGTTTGTGGGCTTACAGTTGTTCAGATTATTCCTTTATTATCTTTTTAGTGTCCAGGGTATCAATTATCATAATTCCTTCTTCATTTTTGGTATTAGAATGTTTGTCTTCCCTCTTTCATTCATGGTTAGCTTGACTACATGTCTGTCACTCTTACTGATCTTCTCAAAGAATAGGATGTTTTTTTCCTTGAATTTCTCTACTGTGTTCCTGCTTAAATTTCAGTGATTTCTGTTTTATTTTTTATTATTAATTTCTTCTGCTTGTTAGACTTCAATTACTGTTCTTTCTCTAGCTTCCTGATGTGGGAGGTTAGATTATTGATTTCAGATCTTTCTTATTTTCTAAAATAAACATTTGATGATATATATTTCCTTCTATGCCCTGCTTTTACTGCATTTTGATGAGTTGCATTTTCGTTTTTATTGAGTTCAAAATATTTAGAATTTCTCTTGATACTTCTTTCACCTACTTTCTATTTAGGAGTTATTTGGATTTTTAATTTAAAAGAAAATAAATTTTCCACAGGTTAGTTTCTCTGACTTTATTACTAGAATCACTTAGTATCTACCTGTTAATTATCTAACCAATAGATGGATAGACATCATTTTAATCTGAGACACTTAAATGTGTAGGTATATACTTCATATTTATTTATTTTTGGATCAAAAGTCATCTTTATTACTAGTTAAGCTGGATTTAAGAACATGGCTTGACCTATGGCTTCTTACTACATCTTACAATGCACTATCTTCTTTACATCTTCTGTACTGTCTTGATTATACTATAAGCTTCTGGAGAGTAGAGATTATGCCTCATATCTCTGTATTGCCAGAGTTTTCCATAGAGCCATATGTATAGCAGACACTGTCTGATAAAGGATCACATTAATCACATTTGTACTCTAGTTTCTGCATGAAGCCTCTCTCTCTACTAGCCTGGGAGCTCTTGGAGGGAAGGGTTCATATCCTTTCATTTCCTGTGCCTAGCACAATTCCTGGCATATAGTAGGTTCTTTTTTTTTTTAATGATTTTTTATTATATTATGTTAGTCACCATACAGTACATCCCCGGTTTCTGATGCAAAGTTCGATGATTCATTAGTTGCGTATAACACCCAGTGCACCATGCAATACGTGCCCTCCTTACTACCCATCACCGGTCTATCCCATTCCCCCACCCCCCTCCCCTTTGAGGCCCTCAGTTTGTTTCTCGTAGTCCATAGTCTCTCATGTTTCATTCCCCCTTCTGATTAAATCTTTAAAGTCCACCAGAAAGTGGACATAAAATCAAATATAAAGAAAATGAACATTTAACGAAATTGACCAAACAGATGTGTTTTTATCAGACCTAAGGTTGACCATGGTTAAGGTTAATATTCTCTAGACATTTATGTTACTAACTTCAGTTTTAAAAGAATGAAACAGTTCAAATTATATTTTACAATAGGTGAGAACTTTCCATTCTTTTTTTTCTGCGTAAGAATAAAAACCTAGTCAGTGTTTAATCAAGCAATTAATAATGTATCTGACCAAGTAAAATGACACCCATAAGCAATTGATTTTGCAGCTTTAAAGACTGTATAAAATGTGTGAAAAAATTAAATCACTGAAAAAATATATCAATGCCATTGAAAACTGGTGTGTTCTNACGCAACCTAGTCAGTGTTTAATCAAGCAATTAATAATGTATCTGACCAAGTAAAATGACACCCATAAGCAATTGATTTTGCAGCTTTAAAGACTGTATAAAATGTGTGAAAAAATTAAATCACTGAAAAAATATATCAATGCCATTGAAAACTGGTGTGTTCTGAATTTTCCAGAGATAAGAAAAAGTGCCTGGTCTCAGTATATGACAAAGTGAATTATGTTAGTTTCAATTCTCAATGAATATATCTGAGATCTAAAGTTCTAGGTAAAAGAGATGACAGTTTTGGAGAGTCTGGGAAGATTCCACCCAGTTGAGAGTACTGCTTCTATGTTCTGGTCACATGTAAATGCTGCATGATACTACCTGTCCCCAAAAGACACAGCAACACTCCAGTGTAAATATATTATTAGGCTTCCTTGCCACAGGTATCGAAAAGTTAGGTTGGCTTCCCATCCGTAATATATATAGTTCAGTGGTGAGGGCCTAGCTTGCCAGTGCTTTTGCTGCTGGTCCATTGGAGAACTCCCAGTCTGTCATTTACTATCGTTCAGAGAGATTGTAACAGATGAGGGGTCTGGATGCTGAAGAATTCCATATTCACTATCATGACTAGGCAAAGAGCAATTACACTCCACAGAAGAAAACACATGAACTTGGAGGAGGGAAAGTAAACCAACAACGAGAACAAATGCCTCTAAAGGACACAGAACTAATGAGAGAAACAGATCACTACAATTTAAGTGTACTATACACTTTTAAGGAACTATGATTAAAGGGCTTTTAGAAAAATCTAAAACATGATTTTAGAAGATTAAATAGTAACAGAAGAATCAAAAATCAGAATGAGAACAAAGTTTCTTTTCTGGAAGATTGGAAGAAATATAGTACAAGTTAACATACCATAAAAGTACAAAGAAATAAAATTTTGATTGTATTGATAAAAAAACATGAATGCTCTAGAAGATATAAGCCAATGGTAAAATTTCTAGGTAAGCCAATGGTAAGATGTCAATAAAGAAAAATGGAGCAGTAGGAGACATATGTTGGTCAAGATTCTTCCCGCAAACAACACAATGTGCCCTGGCTCATTGAAGAAGTAAATGAATTTATTAAAATGTATTTGGTGGAATACCTACAATATGGCTGGAGAGCTAGCCTGTGGAGCTATGGGGATAGATATAATGGCTGAGAAAAACTTCGGGGCTTCTCTAGCAAAAGCATGGCTGTCCTAACCACTGGGCCCCTCTGCCACTTAGGACTAAGGACCAGATATTGAAGTTAGACAGCAAAAAGTGATGCTTAAGCACAAAGGGGCTTCTATAGTACAAATGGCACTGGCACCACTACGTAAGGCCAGAGGCCAAAGATTCTCCGTCCTGCTATGCCCCAACAATGCTCTACCACCATACCTGCCAGAAGGTCATTTCCCTCTTCTGATTATTTCAACGTCTAAGTTGGAAGGTGGAAGTGACACTATGGAAAATTACCAATATTTAGGGATGGTATTTTAAGATTTTAAGCAACTGTAGATGACCAGTATCCACTAGAAGATATAATATTCCCCCCAAATGATAAAAACTTCTTTGAGATTAAAGACATTTGAGTTTTTAGACTGAAGTTGCTTACCACATCCCACAAAGGATTGACTTAAACTACACAGACACAGCTGTATCAGAGGTATTCTTCTGCTTGGTTGCCAGTTATATTATGCCCTCTCAATCGAGAGTAGGTATGGAGTCGTATTCTCTTTTCAGACCCATAATACCCTCATTTTTTGCCCTCTTTTTCATTCCTGCCCTCAGTATCTCTCTCTCTGACTTGTAGGTTCTGAATTCTTACCTTTTTCAGGTCATTTTCTAGACCATGGCTCATTTTCTAGAGTAACTTCTGTTCTGTCTTAGTGGTTAGTACGCAGTCATTCACTTTAGAAATTCATTAAAATCACTTCTGTTCTCATGGCCCCATTTCTCAATCTTTTTGCTATTGTCAGTTTATACTATATTTGTTCCTTTACTATCATTTCAGTGAGTCCGCAGGAGGCACAAGGGATATAAATCTGCTTGAAGTCTATCATCTTAACCTGTAAATCTCCTATAAGTGTTTCGTAAAAATTATTTTGTCATTCTGGTATAATCATAGTATTAAAAATCCATCTGAATCATTTACTATTCTTTACCTTGCATTAAATTAAAAATGATAATCTGTCCTTTTTTCGATGATAATGAAGAACATCCAGTAGAATGTTTAACACCTGTCACTTTCTTTTATGTAATCTCTTTAAGCATTTTATTCATTTCTTTGGTTCACTCTGTTGTCTGAAATGGAAAACAGCTGGCCACCCACAGGAACAAGGACGGGAATTATAAAATGTTTGTTTTGTAATTTTAGTGGTTATATACCTTAAAGGGGGTGCATGGGCCAAGGGTGTTTAAATATGTAATGGAGACAGTATGGAATAGAACCTGCCCACTGGGGTCTCTGCTTTCAGCTAATGTGTTCACCGGCTACAAAGCAGTATCATTTATGTGTGTGTTTCAGCCACCCCTTATTCACCCCATTGGTGAGGGATTCTTACCCTAAGATTATAGTGAAGGCTGAACACATGACACCCGACACTGGACAGCTGAGACCCACAGAAATTTATAAGTCACAGGTACTCACAGCCTGGAGGAGGATACCACACACTGTGCAGGGCCACAGGAGGGTCGCCTTTGGGAACAGAGTAAACAACCAGGAGCTGTGGCGGGCAGGTTTCATAGCAACAATAGGGTGTGTGCTCTCTGGTGGCCAGAGGAGGGTGTGGTTAGCTTGTTTGAATAATTCTGCAGGCCATCAGGGAACTGAAATTGCTACTCCGGGAGAAGCAAAAGCTGCACCTGGTTTGTTGATAAGGAGAGTTGTTTGGCTAGGGGAACATTTCCTCAGGGCAGGGTGGGGAGGGGAACCTGTACCCAGGCCATTTGAGGACTTTCCAATTTTACCAGATGTCAAGGCAGGACATAATATCAGACCTTAATTTTAGGCCTTAAGCCATAGTAGTGCTCCATATGTGAGTAAATAACTTTTAGATGACAACATTGAGTATGGTATTGTTTTGTTTCCAATTACTTAAATTTATCAGTTTTGTTTTTTGAGTAGGCATATCCTACACATTTTTGAGAAGTCTTCAATCCCTAGTAGTGTGACCCTATGAAGAGGTGTAGCTTCCTAAAATCTCTAGTGAAGATTTTAGAGACTGAATGGCTTGCCCCAGTGTTGACCATGTATACACTGCATTTAGGGCATTAAATGGATTAAGTGGTGTGAGTGACCCATCTTGGCTACTCTCTTGGTTGAAATTGGAGTAATTGAACTGAAGCTCTTTGAGAAATAAAATTTCCAGCTCTTTTTTTAAATTATTTTAAAGATTGATTTATTTATTTATTTTATTTATTTATTTATTTTTAAAGATTTTATTTATTTATTCAACAGAGATAGAGACAGCCAGTGAGAGAGGGAACACAAGCAGGGGGAGTGGGAGAGGAAGAAGCAGGCTCATAGTGGAGGAGCCTGATGCGGGGCTCGATCCCGTAACACCGGGATCACGCCCTGAGCCGAAGGCAGACGCGTAACCGCTGTGCCACCCAGGCGCCCCTAAAGATTGATTTATTTATTTTAGAGAACAAGAGAGCGTAAGTGAGTGTAGTGGGGAGGGGCAGAGGGAGAGGGAGAGAGCAGATCTCCAGCAGACTCCCCGCTGAGTGAGGAGCCTGACCTAGGGCTTGATCCCACAACCCTGAGATCATGATCTGAGCTGAAATCAAGAGTTGGATGTTTAACCGACTGAGCTGCCCAGGTGCTCCTTCCAGCTCTTCTTAAGGAGATAATTGTTGATAGAAATTTCACGTATTTTGGTTATTTATTGGTGCTTTAGTTATGCACTAATAAATTTTGGAGACAATCTATTATAAATCTTATCAGTATTTGGAATTCTCACCTTTGGGAGGAAGGGAGATTTGATAGGTAAATGCAAAATAGTTTAAACAGAATAGTATTTGGATTAAGTCTCAATCAACTATTTTAATGATTAATGGAAACACTGCTGAATGAAAGTCTGTTTAAGCGATGGAAAAGTAAATTCAACTGCAAGCTTAGGAGCTATCATTCAGGAAAGGAAAATCAATAAGATTGGAAAACGGCATCGGGGAAAGAAAATTGGAGTGTGAATCAAAAGGCCCAAGAACTTGTTTTGAGATCCAACTTTGAATAGGTTACTGAACTTCTCTTTGTCTCGGTTTCTTTCCATACCTGCAAAATGAGGAATAACCCAAAACAACCTCATGGGTATGATCCAACTCCAAAATTTAGTAATCTGAGAAATCCCTGGACTCTAACATTTTATGATCATGTCAGAGACAACATTTTCACAGTGCTCAGGACATCTGCATTCAATTAGAATTCATATCAGTTTCCTTTGCCACTTACATTATCTGTTTATGTGGAACTTTTCTCCCAATGGCTATCCCTCTTGGAAATTAAATGAAAGTCTAACAGGAGTGCCAAAGCATAAACACACTAATAAACATTTTAATGTAGTCACCTTGTTAATTTTCAGAGAGCACCATAAAGAAGTCATAAAATACAATCCTCAGTTAAGAATGCTATCAGCCGCTGGCTAGGACATTACTCCCTGGTATGTTAGAAACTTCTTACCAGCAGCTAAAAAAAGAATGCAGTATTTTTGTAATGGTACTAATAGAAAAGGTATGCAAAGTGTCTTGAAAAATTAAAAAGAACCATAGGAATAAAGGCAATTTATTTGTTAGTTAGCCAACTAGCTAACTAACTGGCTTCAAAAATAATTTAAGTTGTATTAACCGTAGGTCTTTCCGTTGGTCTCACAAAATCACCAAGGATGTTTGCCCCTTAATCAGGAAAAATAATAGTAATAATAATAATAGCACAGATGGCTAAAATGTATTGAGTACTTCCTAGTCAAAATGCTTCATATGTATTAAGTCATTTAATTTTTACAACTCTTATGATAGTATTAACCATATTTATTAACATGTGAAAAGTCTACAATAAGAGTGTAACTTACTCAGAGTCGCACAACTAAAGGTTAAGGGATGAGGCCATGATTTGAAGCTGGCAGTCGGACTTCACAGATGGAATTACTAACCATTACCTGGAAGAGCATGGAGGATAACTGTAGAAGTTACAACAAAAGGCCAAGCCAGTGCTACCGCAATACCCAACAAATTGAGCAGAGGTACAAGAGAGAATTCTAATAAAAATAGAAAACGTAGATCATAATATTCCATTTGGGGCTCGAGAAGAGAGCAATAATTTTCTTCTTTCCTTTCTCTTTGATTTTCCTAAATGTATATATCAGCACAGGCAGGTGGGGCCTTAGAGAGTAAGAGAAAAGATTTAAGGGAGATTTGGTGTTGACTGTATTGTGGGGGAGATACACTGTTGCCCTATCAGCAACCATCTGCTCCCTCCTTGCTGGCAGAGTCTGCCTCCTGGGAGAGGAGCTGAAAAGGTAAAAAGGCTGAAAGGGAACATTTTTAAACTACAGGTTTAGTTCTCTAATAGACATAGGGCTCTGTTGGGTTATCTATTTTTAATTCAGTAAACTTTTATAGTTTTTATCTTTCTAGGAATTTGTCCATTTCATCTAATTTTATAGCTTATTGGCATGCAGTTGTTCATAATATTCCCTTATTATCCTTTTAATGTCTGTAGGGTGTATAGTCTTCTTCCCTCTTTCATTCCTGATATCAGTAATTTGTGTTTCCTCTCTCTCTTTCATCAGTCCAGCTAGAGTTTGGTTAAATTTACTGATCTTTTCAAAAGATGCATTTTGGGTTTCATTAATTTTCTCCATTGTCTTTGTGTTTTGTATTTCACTTACTTCTGTCCATTATTTTACTTTCTTCTTTCCACCTATTTTGGGTTAATTTGTCATTCTTTTTCTAATTTGGTAAGGTGAAAACTTTGATATTGTATATGAGACCATTCCTGTTTTCTAATATAATTAATTGTGTTTTACATATCTCTAAGCACTACTTTAGCTGCATCCCACAAATTTTGTTACTGTGATTCCTTAAATATCATTCAGTTAAAAATATTTTTCTAATATTATTATTATTCATTTCTATTTTATAATGTAAAGCTTTAATCTACCTGGAAAACATGTTAATTATACATTCATAAGCACTTAATAACATAACCTCAACATAAACACAGCAAAGTACAGATTTCTGTGTGTGTGTGTATATATATATATATATATATATATCACTATATTCAGAAACTGCATAATATATACTCTTAAGCAAACAAGGAATGTATCCATCAATTGACCATAATTTATAAAAACAAAAAGAGGGGTGCCTGGGTGGCTCAGTCGTTAAGCATGTGCTTTGGCTCTGCCTTTGGCTCCGCCTTTGGCTCTGGTCATGATCTCAGGGTCCTGGGATCCAGTTCAGCATTGGGCTCCCTGCTCAGCAGGAAGCCTGCTTCTCCCTCTCCCTCTCCCCCTGCTTGTGTTCCCTCTCTTGCTCTCTCTCTCTCTCTCTGTCAAATAATAAATAAAAAAAAAATCTTAAGAAAAAAAAAAGAACAGATGAAATTTGTCTCTGATATCAGACTGATATCTGATATCACTTCCTCCTTCCCACAGAACTCAACACCCCAAACCCCAACTCTAGATACATATTATATGCTCAAGTTCTCAATTTTTGATAATAGAACATTACAATGTACAGGTGTATTCTTCATGATTTCTTTGATCCATAGATTCAAAGAGGTGATTTAGTTTTTATATATTTGGTGCTTTTTGGTTGCATTTCTTATTTAATTTCTTGTGGTTAGAGAATATATCCTGTAAAGTTTTAGTCTCTTGAAATTTATAGGCTTGCTGTGGTTTATCTTGGTACCCATTCCATGTGCATTTAAGAAGAATGTGTATTCTGCAATTGTTAAGTGTAGTGTTTTTTAAATGTTAATTAGATTAATGTGCTTTATAATGTCATTCAGAGATTTTCTCTAGTTGTTGTATCAGTTACTAAAACTGGTGTGTTAAAGATTCCAGTTATGAAGATTCCAGTTATGTGTATTATTGTACTTCTACCTTTATTTCTGTTTTTGTTTTATATATTTTCAAGCTCCATTTGAAGTACATATATATGTATGATTGCTATAGCTTCCTGATATATTGACTCCTTTATTATTATGAAGAGACTCTCCTGTCTGTAGTAATGTCTAGTTTTCAAGTTGACTTTTGTATTAATATTGTCATTTTCACTTTCTTAACTGACACAGCATGTCTATTTCTAGTATTTTATGTTTAATATTTGTGACTTTGTATTTTTGTCTTTTGAAGTAACATATGGGTGATTCTGACAAACTCTGACTTTTGTTGGGGTTTTTATTCCATTTATATATAAAGCAATTTTTGATATTGCTTATGTAGGCCTGTCATTTTGCTTTTTGGTTTTTATTTCTGTCATCTTTTTTTGTTCTTCCTTTGTTTTGGGTTTCTGCTTTCTTTTGTTTTCATTAGGTATTTCTATTTTAATTACAAAATTGGATTTTTTAGCTCAATTCCTATGCGTTCTCTTATAGTAGTTGCTCTGAGGATTAGAATATGCTTCTTAAATTTACCCCAATCTATTTAAATTTAATACCCAAATACTTCAGGTATTATAGGAACTTTGAAGCGGGATGCTGTAATTAGCCCCCCTCTTTAATGTTACTGTGTTCATATGTGCACATTACCAATTCATTAATTTTTTAAAATATTTTATTTATTTGAAAGAGAGTGAGGGAGGGAGAGGAAGCACAGAGGGAGAGGGAGAAGCAGACTCCCTGCTGAGCAGAGAGCCCGATGTGGGGCTCGATCCCAGGACCCCAGGATCATAACCTGAGCTGAAGGCAGTTGCTTAACTGACTGAGCCACCCATACACCCCATATAATGTTTCATATTTGGCTCTAAACATTATCTTTTAAGGAAGTTAATGAAAGAAAAAATATATAGTGCTTATTTTTAATCACATATTTATGACTTACGGAGCTCTCCAGTCCTTCTTCCTTCTTGTGGTTCCATGTTTCTCCTTCAGATTAAAGAACTTACTTTATCATTTTATGTAGTTTGTATTGAATGGCAAAAACTTCTCTCATTTTTTTTAACTCCCCCTAAAAATCTTTTCACTTTCTTTTTAGAATCATAGTTTTTATAGTCTATTCTAGTTAACTGTTTTTTTCTTTAGCACTTTGAATAAGTATTTCTCATGTCTTCTGGATTTCACAGTTTCTGAGAAGTCAGTTTTTTTGCTTCATATACTTTGAAGTTCTGTTATTATTTGCATAAAAGTTAGGATTGGTATGTCCTCTTGAAGAATTAATTATTTTATTGTTATGAAATGATCTTTATGCCTGGTACTATTCTTTGCTCTGAAATCTACTTTGTTTTATATTAAAAGAATCATTCCAATTTTCTTTTGATTACTATTAGCCTATCTCTTTCTGTTTACTTTTAACCAACCTGTGTCCTTATAATTATAAAGTGGGATTCTTGTAGGCAGCCTATAGTTGGGCCTTACTTTATTTTTAAACCAATATGAGAATTTCTGCCTTTTATTTTCTGCCTTTAGATTATTTACATGTAATGTGATTATTGTTCCTTCAAATACTTTTAGGCACAGTTCTTACCCCAGCCCCGGGTAGTTTTCTCAAATGCATGTACTGATCTTTAATCAGCTAACGATCCAGGATGATACTCTACAGACCTCTGGAATTCCCAGTCTGTGCAGTGCTGTCCTCTTTGGTACTATGTTCTGCAAACTCTAGCTGTCTTGGTCTTCTCAGACTTTCAGCTTTAGAGAAGCTCTACCTGGGTTATCTTTCCCTGTGCCGCAGCCTAATCTCTCTCTCCAGGTAGTAATATGGACAACTGTAGGGCTCACTTTTTTTATTTTCAAACTTTTGGGAATTACTATTCTATACTAAATGATGTCCGTATTTTGTCTGGACTTTTTGTGGTTTCATGTGGAAGGGTAGATCCAACTTTTGTTACTCTATCTCAGTCAGAAATGGAAGTCCTAGTTAGTGTAAATTTAAGATAAAAAAAACAAACATAAGCAGTCCGGTTGTCAGGTCTGTTATTTTTTTAAAATTTTTTAAAAGTAATCTCTCATTGTATTTTTAGATTTATTTCTTTTTTGTGATATAAATACTATGCCGTACACAAAATAATGTACAGCTTGATAAATTTTACATATGTATAAACATAGGAAAATACCAGGATCAAGATATAGGTCACTTCTATTACCCTAGAAGGTTCTTTCCCACCCCTTCCCAGTTAGTACCCACCATCCCTGCCCTGCAGAATTAGCACTATTTTAACTTCAGTCACCATAAAACACTTTTACGGTGTTCAAACTTCATATGATTGGAATTATAGATTGTGTACATTTTTGTGCATGGCATCTTTCACCCATAATGTTTTTGAGATCTATCTATGTTGTGTATATCAGTAATTCATTCACTTTTTATTGCTATGTAGCATTCTAGCATATGAGTATGTAATGATTTATTTATCCATTTTCCTGTTGATGGGTATTTGGATTGTTTCCAGTTTGGGATTATCTGAATAATTTTGTTATGAATATTCTTGTAGTCAGCCATTATTGTAGTAATGTTTTTCTGGGTGAATCAAGAAAAGGAACAAGAAAACCTTTTATTGAAATTAGTAATTGGTAATAAGTTATTCCATTTAGAATAATTTACTCTGAAATATCTATTTATAGGGCATTTCTGCATTTCTCCATTACAATCATCATTTACATTGTACACAAAGACGATCCAAATTATTACATATTTTGAACTTATCTCCAAAGAAAGATTTTTTAAATGATAATTAGCACATCCCATCATAGTAACTCTAATATGATCTGAGTTAATTAATGAAATTAACATTTTATTAATACTATAGGCTAACCTTTGCTGATCACTTATTAGGTACTGTTAAAGATGTTTTATTTTCACAACAATCTTAAGAAGTAGAAAATATTATTCTCACGTAACTTGTGAAATAACTGAGACTGACATATATTAAGTGAGTTGCCCTAGATCACACAGCTGAGAAGTAGTGTTTCTGGAATTTGAATCCGAGTGTTGGTCTGGCTTCAGTGCCTGAAATTTCTTTATTAAAGAATTACTGGAGTGCGTGGGTGGCTCAGTAGGTTAAGCATCTGACTTCAGCTCAGGTCATGATCCCAGGGTCCTGGGATCAAGTCCCATATCAGGCTCCCTGCTCAGTGGGGAGCCTACTTCTCCCCTGCCCTCCGCCACTTGCCCTGCTTGTGCTCTCTTTTTGTCTCACATACATACATACATAAAATACTTAAAAATAAATTTTTACTGATAGGAGCTGCTGGTAGAAGAGGGATAACTGATTTATATGTATTTGCTGAACTTTCTTGATTATTAGTATATTCTATTACTAAGATTTTTGATTACTGAGTTAGTACTTTTAAGTATAGAACACACCATATTTCAAAATTCATGTTTCAGCAATGGGATTATGTCAATAAAAAAAGTTACACACTTGCTCACAAAGCAGTTCTTTTTAGTGGTCCAGAGATTGTGATATATTGATGTCAGTCTTTAATAGCTTTTATGCATCTTCAGTCAGGCTATGTTGGTCTAAATCAGTCTTGATTATGACATCTTCAGGCATCATCAACACCCACAATGAATCCCTCTTAACCAAATGATTTTTTATGAGGAAAAAGTAATAAACCAATTTTATTTCTCAAAGACTTTTCAGCTTTATAAAAGCTTTATAAAATGCTTTATAAAATTACTAATTTTAGTTCCTATGAAATTATTAAACATATCTCTATGAAAACCATTTAATATTGTGGTCTTGTTCTTTCAATTTAATCATTAGTTTACTGTAACAATAATATAATAATTATGAAGGATAAATAGGAAGGTGAGAACACACTAATTTCTTATGACACTAGCAGCCTGATGATTATAGAAATGGCAAATGAAGCTCTTATGATGCAGGAAGTCCATTACTAGGATATAGTTCATAAAGGCATTTATTTAAACTGCAGCTGTTAGTCAAAATGCTTCTATCAGCATTCAAGCATGTGCTTTCCAAGGTTATGTTTAGGCCATTTAAGTGTTCTCTAAGGGGGGGGCTTAAATTACAAATGCCTAAGCTGATCTTGAAGAACAGACTCACACAAATAAATTCAATATAAGTTGGTTTGAGGTTTATGCCAAAAAGACATGATTAATGGTTTGGTGGATTGGTAAGAGAATAATTTAAGATTATTATTGATTTAGGCAATGATCAAGCACCAAAACGGAACATAGATGAGTAAGAATCATAAAGCAAATTTAGTAAGTGAATGTAAATTTAGAATGAAATAATATTTCTATTTAAGGATCCTTTCTTCCAAAGAGAGATAAAGGTGGGAAATAAGAAGAGGTAAAAAAAGGTGGACATGGCATGAAGAGTTCTAGGCCTACAGAGAAGGGTGGTGTGAACCAGTAGAGGGGGTTGGATGGAAGACTTAGGGTAGCTGGATTTGAGTACTATTGTCTCTGCCTCCTACCACTGTGTGGTCCTAGTATGTTGCATAAGTTGTCTGACATCTAGTTTCCACATCCACAGAGGAGAAGAGTATAGTAAATAAGTCCTAAAGACCCTCTAGTTTTGACCCAGGGGCTGATTTTCCTAATTCTTGGGAACACAGGTCAGAACTGTTGTCCTTGAGGATAAAGGAACATATCTAGTTCTTTAGTCTTTGGGGGGAAAAATAGGCTTTTCCTACATATAAGGAAGAAAAACTATGAGGATCATTCCAAACATATCTTTGTGTCGGATTGATTAGCCTATGCCATCTACATGGTAGCAACTGGACAGTAGGTCTTATATTACCTGGTACACTTGTAAATTACAGTTGCAAAATTTCTTGAAGCCATTTGCTATTGACCTTGTGGAAACAGACCTAACCTTAGTTAGTAGGTTCTGAGTAAGCTATTGCTGGGCATTATGTTACAAGTCCATATTTAATTAAGAATATTTATAAGAAGAATGTTTTAAAAATAATAGTTTTGCCACATTAAAAAAGGATAGAAAACCATATGACCAATTCAATAGATGCAAAAAAAAAAAAAAGCATTTGACAAATATTCAACATCCAAAAACTTTGAATAAAGCAGGTATAGAGGGAACATAGCTCAACAAAATACAGGCTTTTATGATAAGCCCATAGCAAACATCATATTTAATGGTGAAAAACTGAAAACTTTTCATCTAGGATTAGGACAAAAATATCCACTCTCACCACTTATATTCAGCATAGTACTGGAAGCCCTAGCCAGAGCAATTCAGCAAGAAAACCAAACCAAACCAAACCAAACCAAACCAAAACAAAACAACATTCACCTTGGAAAGGAAGAAGCAAAACTGTCACTATTTGCAAATGACTTATATTATATAGAGAGAACCCAAAAGACTCCATCAAAGAGCTGTTAGAACTAATAACTTCAGTAAAGTTGAAGGATACAAGATCAATACACAAAGATCTGTTGCATTTCTATACACTAATAGGAAACTATAGAAAGAGAAGTAAAGAAAATTCCATTTACAGTTACATCAAAATGAATAAAATACCAGAGGTAAAAACCAATATATTGAAAATATTATAAAACACTGATGAAAGAAACTGAGGAACATACAAGTAAATGGGGAAATAGTCTGTGCTTATGAATTGGGAGAATCAATATTGTTAAAATGTCCATACTACTCCAAGCAGTCTATAGAGTAAACGCAATTCCTATCAAAATACCAATGGCATTCTCCAGAAATCTAGAATAAATGATCCTAAAATCTGTATGGAAACACAAAAGACCCCAGATATCCAAAACAATCTTGATAAAGAAGAACAAAGGAGAGAAACATAGGTGAAGGAAATTTAAAGGGTAAAGAAGATTCTGGAAGATGCTGCAGAGCCTCAAAATAAAAAATAAAAAAAAAAGAATAAAGCAGAAGAGGAAGAAAACAACTTGAAGTATGATTAATCCAGAGACTGTGAGGTCCTGGGAAAATTAATTTATGGAGCTAACACTCATGGTAGGTTGAGGTCTACTGAGGTAGTAGTAAGTACTGAGGCAGTATAATGACAGTTTTTTCCGAACACTGTTGACGTACATTCCTATGATCTGACTCAGATGATCCTTCCATCAGAAAATACATATAGCATATTTTATTCTGGCCTAACAAATGTTATCAACAGATTTGTGTACTCTTTGAGCGGTTTCCCCAAGATCATTTTTATCAGAGCATTTTTTGCATGATTAGTGATCTCACTTGACAGTTGTTTTCCATTATATTGCTTTGTGTTGTCAGTTACTTGGAGAGGCTCCAATTTTTCTTCTTGTATTTAATACCATTTGTGGCTATGAGACCTGAGTCTACCAAAAGTTCTTGAGCAGTTTTATTGTTGACATGTATGCACCATCCTTATCAGTAATTAGGAAAACAAAGGTAAAAAAACAAAAACCAAAAGAACAGTTTTCCTGTTAGTGAATCTGAGGTATATAAAAACTAAAATAAGCTTTGTATGAAAAGAGGTTTTTTTTTCTTCTTTAATCAAAATGGCAAGATGTAACTTTATTAACTAAAAGAGTATTTATTGAGAATCAACCATATGGGCCACGCATTGTTCTAGGAGCAGAGAATACAGCAGTGAACCATTTCAGATAAGGGTTCAGCTCTCTTAAAGTATACGTGATAGTGCAGTTCCCGTCATTTGTTAAAATACAAAAAAATAATAATATAGTCTCAAATAGTAATAAAGGCAAAGAATATCTAATCACTAAATAGGAGCATTGGCACTCTGAGATAAGAGCAATCAGGGAAAGATTCTTTGAGGCAGTGACTGAACTGAGACCTAAGTGAAAAGAAGTGAGGTAAGGCAAGGCCAGAGGTAGTCTTTTGGGGAGAGGATACAGCAGGCATAAAGACCTGGAAGCAGGAGAGAGCTTGAGGTGTGAAAGAAGGTCAAGATAGCTACAGTATAGACAGCAAATGCAGAGCATTGATCTCTGAAACTATAAAATAGAGATTATAACACAGAGTCACAGAGTTGTTAAAAGAATGGGAGCATACCTACCGTATGTCAATTCTATGCTGTGAACTGCAAATATTTTCTATTGGCCGGTGCATGAAAAAGACCTGATATATCCAGTATATGATTTTTATAATTATGTTATTTTACTCTTGAGTAAGTGAACAGTTTATAGTTAGTTACACTTTGCAAAACACTTTCTTGTGTCTTACACAATACATTTCTTTAATTTTTTGAAGTGATGTATAACATTTCTGGCCAGAATTTTATATATCTGGTCATTTGCCAGTGACTGTACCATTATCTCTTTATGGCTGATCCTGAATTATAAGGTAATTATTGTTGAGACTGGTTGTAAAAACCAAGTCAGCTGCTCAGAATCGGAAAGTACCCTTGTCAATGGAAGTTGCTACGTAGGAATAGTCCTTGAAAATTTAAAATGATAATGCATAAGTATTTGAAGGATTGCTGTGTATCTTAAGTCTATAGTGAAACAGTTATATTCTGGGCAATGTATCCTAAGTCTATAGTGAAATAGAGTTATATCCTGAGAGTTCATATCATTGTAGAGCATGTTATTTTAACACATTCGGAGTTGCATTATATCAACCTAGAATTGTAATAGCTTAGAGGCAGGAGGTACTTTAGAGATTACCTAGTCTATTAATTTTATACTTCACAAACGATACTCCAAAGAAGATTTCACGAGATATTAACAAGCATTACACAACACACACACACACACACACACACACACACACAAAATTAAAAAGGATTTTAAAAGTTTTGTGGCTTTCTTTTCCTGTAGGACTTCTCAGAGCTTTCATATGCTAATACACATGTGCATTCCCAAATCAAAAATATGATTTGTAGTATTTCTCAAACTTATTTAACTAATTACCTTATCCTCACTCCCAACCCATGGAACATTTTTAAATATATCATTTTACTAGCATTTCATGGAACACAATTTGGGAAAAGATGTTTTCTCTTTCTATACAATGCAGGAATCTTCCTATAAGCATCCTTTATATGTGACTGTTCAACTTTGGTTTGATAATTCTAGTAATGAAGATCTTCCAACCCAACATGTCCAGATCTTTCCTTGCAACTAGTACCTACTTCTTGTAGTTCAGTTTTTAATAGGCATAACAATAACTAACATTTTTTGAGCACTTATTATTGCTAGAAACTTACAGAAACACTTTATATGTGTTAGTTTGTTGAATGACAAACCTCTGAGGTAATGTTCTACTATTGTCCTCGTCTACAGATAAGGAATCAGATACATGGAAGTTAAATATCTTGCCTAAGGACATGACTAGTAAATAGGAGGTTCAAGATTCAAACAGAGGCACTCTGGCTCCAGGGTTCAAGTTCGTAACCACTATTGTGGAAAAAATCTAGTCTAGTCTAGAGCCTTTTGAGTTTTAGCAATGCAGTTCAACATAATTCATATACCTCAAGTCCATGTTGCTTATATGAGTTTTTTCTCAGTTTTACATACTAGGTCTAGCACTTCTCTACGTGACAGCTTTATTATCTCTTCTCAAGTCTCTCTTTCAAGTTAATCATCCCTAGTTCTTTCAACCCTTCTTCAAAATGATGTACTTTCCCAATCTGCTCCCCTAGTCTAGTGTTCAAGTTTGACAAATTTCCTCTTGAATTCTCTTTCTGATATTTTTGAATTAAAAAAAAAAAAGTAGAATGTAAGCTTTGGAATCTGAGCCAGACAAGATGCTTGCCCACTGCTTCATTAACTTGTATTGACAGAGCTGAGATTTCCTCTCTTATAAAACTGGGACTCTGATATGTATTTTACATATTGGCTGTGAGGATTAAATGGGATAATGTTTATTTAGGGCATATTTATTGGGTCTGGCGCAGGGTAGGCAGTGCAATAAATGTTGATTCTTTCTTCTTTTCCTTTGGTGATGCCAATCTGGGTCATACATGTGGGCTCCTGGCCAGGTTTTATTTTTACTCTGCATCAACCCATCATCCTTTCCAGTTCAGTGTCTTTCCTGAAAGATGAATGCATTTCCTGATCTTTTGCTCAGAGATTCCTTCATTTTATAATGACCCTTTTTTTCTCTTGTCCCCAATACATGGAGGACCAAAATGCTGACAGTGTGTAGGCTGAATAATGACCCCCTCAAGAGGTCCACATCTAAATCTTCAGAACCTGTGAAAATTCTACTTTATGTGACTAAGTGACTTTGCATGTCATTTAATTTAGAATTTTGAGATGGGGAGATTATCCTGGATTAACTGAATGGGTCAGTGCAATTTAGAGGGTCCTCAAAAGAGGAAGACAGTAAAGTTAGATTTCAAGAGAGGATGTATGGATGGAAGCAGAACTCAAAAATTAGGGTGACATGCATTGAAGGGGTCATGAACCAACCCCTTCTAGAAGCTGAAAAAGGCCAGCAAACTAGTTTTCGCTAAAGCCTCCAGGAGGAATGTAGCCCTGTGGATACATTTTAGACTTCTGACCTTCAGAGATGTATGATAGTAAAGTGTGTTAATCCACTCAGCTTGTGGTAATTTTTTACAGCAGCAGTCACAAACTTACACACTGTATGACCATATGGTAGTTAACTCTTTTAAGGCTCAGTTTCTTGTCAGGATTGTTGGGAAGCTTGAATATAATGCACAAAAAAATTCTCTACAAAGTTCCTAGTACATAATAAACACTTAATAAGTGATAGAAGCTGTAATAGAAAGAATAGTGGAAGCATTAACACTTTTGCTATTAATTGGACCCATATGTAAGCCCAGCATCACCAAAATTTGAGACCAGCAGTCTTTATGTAACATTATTGTATCTTCTGGTTTCACTCATTTAAAATATGAGTCATATGTTACCTCTTTGCTTAAAACACTCTTAATAGCTTTCCCCATCTCAATTTGAGTAATATTTAGGACATGGCATGGTTTATAAGGCCCTACAAAATTTGCCCTCTGTCTGTATCTATAGCTGCATGTCAGTCCTCTCTGCTCCAACCACTCTCAATTTTCTTATCTCAGGGACTTCTGATCACTGAGATCAGCCCAAACATCTCATCTTCAGAAATGCCTTCTCTGATTGCACCAGTTTGTGTTGCCCAGCAACTGTGCGCTCTTTCTCATAGTCCCATTTCTTCGACTTCATCACACTTCTCTTTATCTCAAATTGCAATATATCTGCCTGTGTTTACCTGTTTACCATCCACCTGCCCTGCTTTATTCATCATGTAAGTTATGTGAATGCAGGAAATTGTCTATCTTGTTCACTACTGTAGGTCCCTATACTTTGCTAGAAACCTGGGGTATCCAAAAATAAATAAAGCATGTGTAATAGCTAGCTGCTAGTTCTTGTGACAGTTCTATTCTACTGATTACCGGATTTCTGCATGGTAGTCATTTCCCTGTATGTGGCTTGAGAGAAACTCTCCCGCCTGTTGATGGTTGAGATCTCTCAACATCAACTGAAAACCCTTATGGGACTTTATATAATCTCCAAGTCCTGGCTTTTCACTCTAGTTTATCTTTAATTTATTAAGCCCTGTATCTTAAGGGCTGAAATTCCAGCTACCTTGTTCTTGGCAATATCTTTTCCTCCAAGGTGCCCGTTGACTGTTTACAAGTAAAATGTCTGTTCATTTCAGATAACCTAAACCAGTTGTACTGTTTAAAAAATTGTGGGGAGTATTTGCCCTACAGTTTACAATAGTCATCATCACTCTCTATATTCAGGTATTATTATACCATTTCACATGTAGTGTAAGAATCTCATGACAATATATTTCCAAATTCTCTCTTTGACTTTTTTTTGCTATTATCGTCATACATTTTACTTTAACTTATTTTATAAGTTCCACAATACAATATTAATATTATTACTTTAGAGAGTTAATTATTTTTGTTGCAATTAAAAATAAGAAAAACAATTTTTATTTACCTTTGTTCCTTTATCAGGGATCTTTATTTCTTTGTGTACACCCAAGTTCTGATCTAATATTATACTCTCTGCCAGGAAGAACATCCTTAACATTTCTTTTTGTGCAAGTCTCCTGGCAATGAAATATCTCTAGGATTTTGTTTTCCTGAAACATTCATTTTTGCTTTCAGTTTTTGAAAGATATTTTCACAAGGTTTAGGATTCTGGGTTGATAGAGATTTTTTTTTCAATAACTTAAAGGTGTCACTCCATTGTCTTTTGCTTTGCATCGTTGCTGGCAAGTAGTCTGCTTTATTTCTTATCTTTGTTTTTTGTTTGTAATATGTCCTTTTTTTTTTCTTGTCTTCAAGATTTTCTCTTTATGGTTTGCTGCAGTTTGACTATCATATGTTATGTGTCTTGTGTTTTGCTTTATTTTTATTTTGTCTTGTTTTAAATTTAGTCCTTCTTGCAGTTCTTTTAAGTTTCTTGGATTTGTGGTTGGGCATAGTTCATAATTTAAAAAAAAAAAAGGGCCTTTGTCTCTTTAAATATTTCTTCTGTCTGTTCTTGCTCATTTTTTTGATAACTCCAGTTGTACATATATTAGACTACTCGACATCATCCAACAATGTGATGCTCTGTTCTATGTTTTTTCACTCTTTTCCATCCTTTTTGCTTCAGTAGAATAATTTATATTGATCCGTCTTCAGGTTCAATGATTCTTAATTCATGTCAAGTCAACTGATGAGACATGGTAGGTCTCATCTCTTTTCTAAAAGTCCTCATCTGCTTATGTGTGATGTTTGCCTTCTCCACTTGAGCTTTTAACATATTTATCAGTTATTTTGCAGTTCCTAATATGATGGTTTGAACATTGGGGCCATCTCTGAGAGTGGTTCCATTTATGGGTTTTATTATCTCTTGATCATATTTCACTTTTTTTCCTTACTGGTATTTCTTATAATTTTTACTTGACTATAAAACGTCAAGTATAAAACAGTTGAAATCGATATAAATATTATTTATACCCAGAAATGGGCAGATGTGTTCTTCTTATATCAGGTCAGTGGTGTAGGGGGTTAGGTCAATCCACTTAGTGGTTGTGATGAACTTCTTGTTTTATTCTGTTCAGGCTGCTATAACAGAAATGCCATAAAAATGGGGGGGGGGCGTATAAACAACAGAAATTTGTTTGTCACAGTTTCAGAGGCTGGCAAGTCCATGATCAAAGTGCTAGCAGATTTGGTGTTGTTGAGAGTCTACGTCCTGGGTCATCGTTAGTGTTTTCTTATTTTGTCCTCACATGGCAGAAGGGGCAAAGGATCTCCTTGGGGTCTCTTTTATAGGTGCACTAATCCTATTCAGGAGGACTCTGCCCTTGCGATCTAATCTAACTCCCAAAGGCTCTACCTCCAAACACTATCACATCAAGGATTAGGATTTTAACATAGGAATTTGGGGAGGAATCAGTCAGTCCGTAGCCTTTGGGTTTCTCTCTCTCTCTCTTTTTCTCCTCTCTAGTTACAGGCTGCCTTTGCTTGCACATAGAGTGAGGGCTGTGCTGCCAGAGGGCATTCTGAGGGTCTGTATTCCACTCTCAGCTGGCAGCCATTTCTGTATCCTTGCATGGGGTTTTTCTCCATGCTGCGTCCCCTCACCCAGTGTAGACTGCCATTGTTTGTCACTCACTGGGGGAATGGTAATAAGTTTCTGTTGTCCTGATCCTAAAAGGCCCTGTGCACCTGGATTTTGAGTTTGGGCTTTCTCAGTATTCCTGCTTTTACTTCTCATGGCAGTCAAATGCTACCTTATTTCTGTGGTTAATCTTGGGCAAACGTTTTCTGCCCTTTCCTAAGTGTTAACAGATCACCTCTGCTTGATACTGAAACAGTATCCTTGGGACTGGATGCTTTTCTGCACTTCCGGAAAGCATAGATATTTTTTCTACTTTAGCCTTGACCACAATAGGTCCTTTTTTGTCCCTTAAAGACAACGGGTTCTGTTCCACCTTTAATGGTTTCAAGGTTTTGCTTAAAGTGAGAGAGGGGGTCAGTCATCTGCTAATCACCCCCAGGTCTGTTATGCCTAAGGATTCTCTCTGAATTGCTTTGCTCCATTTTTTTTCTCATGAGCACCCAGTGGAGGTTCATGAAAAAAAAACAAAAACAAAAACAAAAAATCCAGAAACCAACAAAAATAAAACAGGAACTTGCTAGTGAGTACAAGAAACCAACAATGTCTGGAGTCCTCAGCTCTTCCAGATGAACACATCAGCCCATACTGTCCAACTATTTGTGAAAACTGTACCTGATTTCCCCTAATCTCACATAAGCTTGATGACTACTCTTGACTCCCATAGTTTCCCACAGGTGAAGCACTCCACATGTTCTGTTTGTCTTTGGAGAAGCTCGTCCCTCTTGGGAGTCCTACCAACTTGGTTTCCCTGCCTATTAGCTCTTTGCTTGGTCAACTAAAATTATGATTTTGTAATTTCTACCTTATCATTGTTAAGGATTGAATAACACTTTTTTCCAGCTTTCTGCATACTAAGCAGGGGGTGAACTCATTGAATTTTAAGGCTGGTTCTACCATCATGGAAATCAGTCTCCCTTATTCATGGCTCTGGCTTCTTCTCCTCAGAGGCTTTCTCTAGATCTTACGTGCCCCATGTCAGTTACTTTCACAGTTGAAAATACTTCTATTCTAAAGAGATAGGGCTCATTGATCAGCTCATAAGACTGTAGTTTCCATTTGCAGGATGCCTTCAGCTTGCAGCTGGCAGGATAAAGACAATACAGTGTTTAGACTGTTGCAACATGCTTCTTCTTCAGACTCCCTTTGTTGATTCATTATTCAGGTATTCAAAGTCAGTGGTTTTTCATAATCACATCATCATAAGTTTAACAGAGCAATATATTTTTTTCTGTTAAAGGAAAAAACTACATTAAATGAAGACTGATATGATTCTCAGTAAAGGAAACGGGTGCTGTATAATTAAATACAATAATTTAAGGGTGAGGGGTTTTTTTTTTTATAAGATTGGTCATGATTATATGATTTTTTAAAAGCATTTTTTAAAGTATTAATTTTGTCATTTAGACCAGGAATTTGTGCCCAGTATTGAGAGCCAAATTTAGGAAAAATGTAAGCTAGGAGGTTATGTCTATTTGGGTCAGAGTCACTACAAGTTTAGAAGTAACAGGTAAAAATAAATCCAATGTCTCAGGAGGGATATAATTTAAAGTAATAATTTAAAAGCATTAACCAGAAAAACTGGCTTTCTTTGACTAGGAAGGAATTAAAATAAGGCCAAGACCTCAAATGAATATTGCTTTTATTGCAAAAGTACACAGAGATAAACTCATCCCTTGAGGGGTGTTCCCCAACTGTATGAAGGGATTGTATGGAACAAAGGAGTCTTAATAATAATGAGCAATAATCGGCTCTTACAACTGACCTTTCCCATAAAATCCCCTAAGGACTTAATGCACTTTGAATATTATACCAATCTGAAATAGTAAAGAGGATTGTTAGGCACAGAAAGTATTTCGGATATTGGTAGGCCCCATAAACTGTGACAGAGAGAATTTTTAAAGGCTATCGGGGGATTACAAAGCTAAGTATTGCCTTCAAGTATTGGGTAGGTAACATAAATGAGCGTAGCTGACCAGGTCAATTCTGTGGCCAGAAGGAATAAAATGTTTTGCCCAGTCTTATGGGGAACTAACCATAGTTCCTGGGTTTGGGTAGGTGTGTGAGACTGAAAGCTGTATTTCGTAGAATCCCATTCCAACGGATGCACTGTAAGAAGGTGACATACTTGCCTCATTTGCTGTAATCAGTATCCAAGAAGGCAAAACTCAGAGGCTGCTTTTATTATTTATAAACACAAGATTGTTTTCTGGGACTTCAGCTGCATGAATTCCAGTAGTGTAGAAATAAGTAATTAAGAATTGTGTAGTGGGAAATCCTTACAGATGTTCTGATATTATTCTTAACTGAAATCCATGGGTATGCAGGATTACATAATTGATGGATCACTCTGATTTAGTCCCTTGGGGTCTGAGTTGATTTTTACAGCCATAAAAGTTGGTTCTATTATTTGATATGGCTGAGTTTTTAAGCTTCTTATTATTTGTGCTCCTTTTGAAGCCCCCCTCCAATTTCTTACAGAACTCTATACTGACTTAATTTTAACATAATGTTAGTTAAACATGTTCAAATATAAAACAGATAAAAACCCCACATAATAGGTCTTATATAAATATAAAATCCAAGTAAATGTACTGATTCAATATATTAAAAAATGATGAACATAATACAATTTAAACAAAGTATAAGATAAATGATATTGCTTTGCTGACATGACATTTCTGGTTGAAATATGAAGAGTACTGATTGCATCATCATCCAGCATTTAACACTACTGTGTACCCTGTGTTGACTCAATTTCCCACAGCTTTTTCTACCCCGAACTAAATTTTATGCTAGAGCACTTTACAGAGCCCTCAGCATCTGTTCACACTCTGTAGTCTGAGAACTGCTGGCAAAAGGCTATGGTGCTTGCTCAGTGCTTTACACTAATTGTGACACATTTTCAAAGACCCCATGTAAATAAATGAAGAAGGGAATAGTAAAGCAAATATAGATTGCATTTATAGAAAAGCAAAATATTACAATAATAAAAAGTGCTTATGGAAACTTTTTTTTTAAATATAGAATTTTCCCATGAGAGTAGAACTATTGAAATGATTGCTTGTCCTCCCTTTTATACAAGTTATTATTTTTTTTCTTGTAATCTTTTTGCTAGTTTTTAGAGAATGGTCTCATGGGAAGCTGCTCTGAAGTAATTTTTCAGTCACTCAGCTTATCCCCAGTGGGAAGTTGCTGGCAGCCATGTTGGCGAAAGACCAATTCATCATGAGAGATTAAAGCTGAGGTCAGTGGGTGGGTTCCAAGTCTGCATTGGTTGCTCAGTCCCAGGAAGATCATCCAGGGAAATCACTTGTCAATTTTGGGAGCTGGGAAGAATACATCTTGAGATCTTACCTTAGTTTACCTCCTTCTATTATTCTAGCTTTGGTTGATGTTACAGCTCGTTGAGGATTAAAGACTATTCCTATTTTGTAATGCTTCCTAAGAATTGGATGAAGGATTATACACTTAGCATTTTACTCTTTCATCCATTCAGTGGATTCTTTAGAAGGTAGCCCCACCCATAGTTGACATTTGTGTTAGGTGTTGTGACTATTAATCAGGAGGCTGAGGCCTATTCTGACTGATACCCACTTCTGTGGCTTTTGGCTAGGTTCACTGCCCAAGACAAAGTCTGGAGACCCCCTAGGGTTAATATTGTTACATCCTTTCTTAAATAATGTCAAAATGCCTTCCAGAATATAGAATACACTATATTTTTTCCTATGGTGTTGAAAGTATTTTCTTTTTGATAATTTAATGGTTATTTGATAAATAAGGAGAATGGTGACCTCTGGCCCTTAAAATCTGTCCATGTTTTGGCATCTGTCTAGAGTCAAAATTATGCAACTCACAAATTTTAGAATGAACTTAACTATAGACATTTCTCTTCAATATCATCAAACAATTTTCATGTGCTTCAGCTTATCTTTTTTCTCATTACCATTAAATTACCATCTACTTATCAAAATGTACTGTTACAGTGCACTAGGAAGAAAATATATGTTTCTTCAAATATAAAGTTACTGGAAGTGAGAAAATATTCTATCTATGCAGAATTTGGCACAGCAATTTTCACAGAGATATTCCTCTCCTTACATGTGACTTCTAAAAGGCTTCTTAAGAACATTCTCTTCTGACTAAATCCCTTTTAAGAGAAGAGCTGGCTATCTTTGAACAAACCCTACAAAGTAGTCTTTCTTTCAAGATTTATTGCCCCAGAATTAAAGAAAAATCTTTAACCCTTAAATTAAAGGGGTTTCTTGGATAGCAGGATTTTTTATTTAATCTCTGCATGGACTGAAACAATGCAATAAATTAAATATTGTTCCTGGAATGTCTGAAAATACTCCTGTGCCCCTGTTCCCTTTATCAACTAGGGTTTGCCTCATTGTTCTCAGTCACTCTTTGTTAGTAAGTACACACTAGATCTGGTAAGTTAAAGAGGGTGTGTACTTGTCAAATTATATAAGGATGTGTTACTGGGGATACCCCTATTGCTGAATAAATTGGAAAAAAAAAACACTTAAGATGCAAAAGGGGGACAATGATATCATAAGTTTTTGTTTATTTATCATACTCAGACTTACTCTCAAGTGAGACTTTCTTTAAAAATTGCATTAATGAGCAAGAACCATATGGCTTGAGATGGAGATATTGCAAGAGTGGCATAAATCCAGCTGTCCATTTCCAGCACATAAGCATATTTTATTTGCTGTTTAATTGTTTCTAGTCAAAGAATTTGCTTATGTGCTAAGTATACACAAAATATTTCATTTTCTTTTTATATGGTTAATAATGGATAGTCCATCATCATTATTATTTCACATTTACACAGCACCTTTCCTTTGGGTAATTCATATAATTTATAACCAAATCACAAGACCATTTATGTAAATATTTTGCATGCCTATTTAACAATCTTGTAGCTTGCCATGTGTTTACATTCATGGAGTCACAAATAATTTATAGGGGGTCAGTTGTAATGAAATGGATTTTATTGCTTTAATTTTCTGTTTATTCAGTCTGTGGAACTGGGGAGTATAGGCATGGGGGACCTAAATAATGGGGGAAAATGTAACACGTCAACCTCAATTTTCTGCCAATTGTATGAAATATATCTGTTGGGGACAGGGACCAAAGGAAGAGGACCTTTTTTTTTTCCCTCTGAGTGAATATAATGAATTAATTTAATACCTTTTTTACTTTTTAAGCCCCCAAACATTTTAAATGATCTTTTTAACCACCTTGTAAACCAAGGTAATAATAACATTTTGTCTTACTCCAAACATGCAAAAATCCCTTATAGAGGGCCACTATGTGTCAGATACTTTATGAGGTATTGGAATTTGTCCTTACATCAGAACAAATGTTAGTTCAGAACTTACAAACTCTCAGTCCATACATGGAGTCCAATCCATTGTATACATATAGTTTGGCTTGCAGAGTATTTTACAAACTTCTTTGAATTAGATGTAATGTTTAAAGGTTGGGATATTGCACACAATAATCTAGGTATAGAAAATCAGAATTGGCAATACTAGATTTAGGTTTCTTCCTAGCAGTGGTTTGCCGGGTCGCAGTAGCCTTGCCCCTTTTAGATAGGCACAGGTACTTTAGTTTCCCACCTCTTCTACGACTCCATAACTGGAAATAGTTAATAGAGCATCATGTTTGAAATGAAAGAAGAGGAAAGAACAGGAGATTAAGCTAGGGAAGTAAGCAGATATCAAACCTTGATGAACCTTGTAGAACATGTGAAGGAGTTTGAACTTTATTTTGTTGACAATGGGAAGCCTTTGACAGACTATAAATAAGGAAGTGTTGTGATTTTATTTATGTTTTAGAAAAAAAACACTCTGATAATAACATGAAGGATGGATGGAGGGATTGAGACTGGATGGAAAGAGACTAGATGAAGAGCCTGTTGCAACAATCTATGGAAGAATAATGGCAGTTTAAATAGAAAGCCAAATGGACAGGATTTTATATTAAACTCAACATGTTGAGTGAGAGACAGGATAGAGTCTAAAATGAATGCCATTTATCATGTATGTGTGTGAGCCTACGTGGGTATGCCTACAGCTGAGATTATAGGTATACATACTATGAATTTAATCATGAGATATTAGTATTTTCCTATTTTATCCTATATTTATAAAAATGTGAAATTGCTTAGGTAGACACTATGGGTTCAATTAAATAAATAGTTATTGAAAATATTAAGTACATTTGTGATCTTAGTAAGTGCCAATATGATGAGAAATGCAAATAGAGCCCTGAGATATTTCTCCTCTCTAAAGTCCAAGACTGGAGATATATGATATGCAGTAGATGAAAAGGATGTGGGGGGACTCAAGTTGGACTATGGAGCCTACAGGCCCAAATGCTAGGATGGAAGGTTAGAATACAGAAGGGAGATAGTTTTTATGGAATTTTCTGTGTAAGAATATAATAAAGACACACTAAGGACTGTGGGTTTTGTGGCAATGACATCTCATATTTAGGTTTAAAATTTTCTTTTCTACTTTGTTTTCATTGTTCCATCTTATTATCAATCTATATATGCTTGAGAGACTAAAGCAGGTGATCCATGTGCAGGCATTGGAACCAAGGTGAGCTAAAGAGAGCAGTAGCTTCATTGAGAAGCAATTACAGAATGGCCAGAAGTGATGGGGGCCTGGGGGTTCCCCAGAGCAATGATCTGGGAAGAGACATCTGAAGAGGATGGCTTTTCAGAGAAAACAAACTTCCTCTTGAACAGAGTTCAGTGTGAATTATGACTGATTTGGATATTGAAGAAAAGAATACTTACAAAACTAGATACTTGGGCTTGGAGATTTCGGAATCATCTTTCAAATTGTCTTTCCATTTTCATTAAAACTATCATCTTTCACATCCAGAAGACTTAAAATACCTAGCTTACTTTTTGCACTACTTTTCTATTGATTCTTTTTTTTGTTTTTTTTTGTTTTTGTTTTTGTTTTAACTTAATTTTATTATATTATGTTAATCACCATACAGTACATCCCCAGATTCCGATGTAAAGTTTGATGCTTCAGGGTTTTAATCAGGAAAGGATGCTGTATTTTGTCAAATGCTTTTCTGCATCAATTGAGAGGATCATATGGAAAAGACTCAGGAACCGTATGATCCTCTATTGATTCTTAACAAACTCCTTTAGGTTATACTTAATAGTATCTTCTCAAATCTTTGAATCACTAATAGATTAAGCTATTGAGGGAAAGACATTTTACTCACCTCTTCCCTTGCTTCAGTGTCAGTACAAATGCTGATGCTGGAGTTCAAATCTTGAATCAAAGTCTGCTTTTTAAATTATATATTACTTCTTCTTAATTGATTTGTTTTCCAAAACTCCCCAAATCTGCTTCTACCTTGTTTATGCCATGTGATGTCTAGCCATCTCCAGCTATCTCAACCGCAGAAACCCTCACTCTCCCAAGCATTGCCCCTCATTTTCCCTCAACACCCTCTATTCATTTCCACTTTGCTACTTTGCTCTTGCCTATCCAGATGTATGTAGTTCTCTTCCCTGATTAGTTGAGTCCTACACTCACTGAAAGCTCAATTCCCACATCTCTCTCACCTACTAAACATTACCTAGCTCCAATCTTGGACCCCAGGGTGGAGAAATAGCTCAGTGCTTTATTTGAATTTCTTACCATAGTGGCACTTAGTAAAAGCCTGAATGTACCTAATATATTCAACAGCTATTTGTTTAATTGAATCCATAATGCCCACCCAGGCAATTTCACGTTTTATAAATAAAAAATTATAGCCTAGAAAAATGCTAATATATCATGATTAAACTCATAGTATCCAAATCTATAATCTCAGGGATAGGTACTAAAACTAATAGATCAGTATCCTTTTTTTAGTTCTGTACTCTCACAGGCTTGATTGAAGGAGTTTAAATTATACCAGTGGATTTCACAATGGAATCACTATTTGGAGTAACAGAACTGAAACCATGAAATCAATTTTTGCCTTAACAGACTTCTTGATTCCACATTATCTTTCAAAAATATTTTCAATTCATTTTGTTCAAATGACAATTGAATATAGTAACTGTGAATTTCATTAGGATTCCTGTGTATTTCTCTTACTAGATACACATAATTTGTATGTACTTTTATCTAATGCCCATTTACCTAGTATATCACATTAGCAAGTGTTTAATCTTAGACTATTTGTTTCTTACAAATCATGTTCATTTAAAGTTTCTCTGCCCAGTATCCTTCTACTTCTTTTTCCACCAATCTTGGGTTATTCCTGTTGCTTCAGAATCTTCCCATTTTGAAGTCTTGACTTAATTCATTCTTTCTCTATCAAGCCCATAGTGCTACCTTCCATTTCTATAGATTTCTCCCTTAGTGATCCTACATCCCTATAGTATGAATCACACAATTCTTACTGGCTGATTATTAATATAGTCTTAGATAATACAAATGCAATTTGCCATTGGTCAAAGTTGAAAATAATTAGGAAGGTAGTAATGCTTCTAGGAAAAAGAAAAGGTGTCGTCATTATAGTGCATTATATAAATTACAGCATTTATTCTGAAAGAAAAATATTTGGTGATAATGGTACTACCCAGAAAAAGTACCCATTTCCATTGTAAAAATTTCTATTATTTATCATATATTTTTGTTATATAGTCACTAGTAATTAATTTACCCTTTATTTATTAATGGTGAACTTTCTTTTTAACCCTTCTATTAATGTAAGTTACAGTATTCATTTCTGCAAATGGCCTAATCATCTATTTGAATTACTGGCCAACTCCACTGATCTTGTCTTATTTTGTTTACAAACCTGTTTTTAATCAATCTTCCGGATACTCAGCAGTCAGAAAGATTGTTACCATTTTCAGTTTAAAAGGATTTATAATATTCAATGTCTAGGTGTGAAATGTAAAAGAAAAACTTGAGTACAGAGTTTGGTGGCGGCAATTCAATACCACTGTGTTTAAAAATAGATTACTTGAGGGGCGCCTAGGTGGCACAGCGGTTAAGCGTCTGCCTTCGGCTCAGGGCGTGATCCCGGCGTTATGTGATCGAGCCCCACATCAGGCTCCTCTGCTATGAGCCTGCTTCTTCCTCTCCCACTCCCCCTGCTTGTGTTCCCTCTCTCGCTGGCTGTCTCTATCTCTGTCAAATAAATAAATAAAATCTTTAAAAAAAATAGATTACTTGAAATACAATATGAATATGACAACAGGAATCTGACATGAAATTCATAACATTCACCAATTCTATAATGACACAGTAATTGGAAGACTATCGAGACAAGTTCAGGACAGATCCTTAATTCAGTGTAAACAATACATTTTGATAATAATATAAACATAGTATTTGAGAAACATCAAATGAAAGGATGCCATCTTTCCACTAGAGCACTAAAAGTGTAATTGCAAGGGCTGAAGAATTAAAACTCTGGTAATAAATGAGTATTATGAGGTGTTGTATCCAACAGAGCAGGAAAGAAGCAGATTTTTGTGGCTTTTTTAAAAATTAGATGCATCTGAGATACAAATATGAACACTTAATTAAGATAAAATTTGACTCTATTATATATCATCAAACTATACCTCTGCCATTTGTGAGAACATTAACATGAAAGAAGGTCTGTGGCTTCTAGAAAGGAATCAGAAGTATTGAACTAAAATTTGTCAACACAAAGCAACATGCAACTCAAAGATCCTTGACCCCAGTAGAAGATTCTCTGCCAGTTGCTATTGATATTTGGACCATTTGTAAAAGAAGGAGGTCTAAATTAGAGTAGTTTTATGGCTGCCACGATTCTTAAAACATAAAATGTCTGTAATAAGTTCCAACAGCAGTCCTGCTTTGTGATAAAAGCTGTGAGGAAAGCAAAGGGACCACTATTTGCGATGTCTGTGTGTTGCTGTCACTCAGAGGAAAAAACATACCCTTGTCAGAGGATTGGCTATAAGCGGTCTTTCTATAATGACAGAAACTTGCATGGGGTGGTTTCTTAAGTCCTTCTCTTCAAGTGTTAGTGCCTTATGCAGCTTCTTCTGTGAGACATCCTGTGAGCTTAGTGCCTGGGCATAGATCTAATCTCTGAAGTCAATTTTCTAGTAAATATATATAATTATTTTTTTTGAGTAACTTAGTTATTCAGAAATAGTCTAGGTTTATATTCCCATGGAATATGGTAAAGGCTACATTATACATCAAGTGTTCTAATGTGTGTCTTCTTTAGGATATTTACGTAACACATAAAGGAGCTGATGACTGGGGACTTTGTTTTCTCTGAGTAGTTGTTGCTTGGAAAAGAGACATATGGTTGCATGCATTTAAATTCTTCATTAAAAATGTTTACAGGAGGGAAAAAGTAATATAGTCTAAAATGACAAACATTATAGAGGGTTGCAGAATTCAGCTCCAAAGAGTTTTATATCATTACTTTACTACTTAGAATAAACATTATGCCTAAATAAGTTGTTTATACAAACTGCAAGTAACTCCCTTCCCTGAGTAAATATTTAGGTTGAAAGTATTCCTCAAACATTCGGTTATTCTAATTTGCATGGGGTATAGGGAGAGAGTGTATTTAATCATATAATTATACAGAATTTTAAAGAGGAAAACATGTTCTATTGGTGTTTTATTCTTCTAGCTGAAAAAACCATAGATTATTTCACTTTCTTAGTTCTGTGGTTAAATATGACAATATTGGTTATCAGCAATTAATTGTTTTGATTTTGATTAAAATTTAAGTTTGATTAATGCCACATCTACTTAGTAGTCACAGCTGGCAACACAGTGTTCATTCTGAAGTGGGTACGGGTGACTGCAATATTCCTCTCCTATCTTCTGTCTGGTCCTCACCTGATCAGACAGAAGTCAAAATAATAAGAAAGAATGACTAAGATACATCAATAAATAAACTAATTTGATAGCTTTTAGGGATACTTAAAACCCACTTAATTAAAAAAAAAGGGAGTAGTTTAAAATAAGCCAATTCATCTAGAGGAGGATAACAAAAAGTGGTTGAAATACTGATTCATAAGAGAGGGAGGTGGTCTTGTTCTTTTTTTTCCCTTGAAAACAAACAAAACAGCTTTAGATAAAAATTCCTGGCACATGCTGAATAAGCATTTGGAGGAAATAAAGATGATGATAGGAAAGGGACCTCTAGGGGTGCCTGGGTAGCTCAGTCGTTAAGCATCTGCCGTCTGCTCAGGGTGTGATCCCAGGGACCTGGGATCGAGACCTGCATCGGGCTCCCTGGTCCGCTGGGAAGTCTCCTTTTTCCTCTTCCATTCCCCTGCTTGTGTTCCCTCTTTCGCTGGCTGTCTTTCTCTCTGTCAAATAAATAAATAAAATCTTAAAAAAAAAAAAAAAGAAAAGAAAAGGGACCTCTAATCTGGTGAGTCTTAACTGACATTCATATTAACAATGGGGATTAATAACAGTAAGTCTCTTCCCTCTTGGAATTTATGGTCCAGTGACAGTACCAAATCAAGAAACATTTATTGGTTTTCAGGGGCAGAAATTTAATCAAGGGTATGTCATCAATTTAAGTCCAATTTTTCCACTTACATTACCTGTGCATATTCTTTAAAAATAATGGTTCACCCATATGTTACCCTAGATATGGTTCCTTTTAGACTTCATTAATATCTGTCTGTTTATTTCAGTCCCTCAATATAGCTCACTAGTCATGCCAACAGTTCTGATGCCATAGCTTTAGAATATAGGTCATTACCATCTTTGCTACTGATTTCTAAATACCTGAATGGTTTAACATGACATTCAAGGCCATTTATGATCTTTGGGGGGAGAAAAGAATGTTTCTGATCTCAGCTCCAGTTATTCTCATTAGTGTTTTCTACAGTCCTGCCAAATTAAGTCAATTTTTTTCCCATTTCTTTATTTTATAAAGTTATACAAAGCAATATATTTAACTGGTAGGAAAAACGAGCCAGGGTTATAAACAGGAAATTAACAGGAGAACTTCCCAACCTTGCCTCAACACACACACACACACACACACACACACACACACACACACACACACACTCTTCCTCTAAACAAAACAACATACCACCGTCAATTGGCATTCAACATATAAAAACACGTTACTGTTATAATTAACAGTAATAAATATAAATCAAAACACTAAGATGCCATTTTGACTTCTCAGATTGAAAAATAATAAAAATTTTCTATTTCCCAGTGTTGACCAGAGCATGGGAAAAGAAAACTCTCATATTATACACTGTTAACAAGAATGTGGTGGTGTGTTCATTTGGGCAACCACTCTGGAAGATTTTTTTTTTTAATATTTAAAATTATCATACAATAAATTTGAATTTTTTATGTGCAGACTTTTATGAGTCTTAACATGTACATAGATTCATGAAAATACCACCATATTCAGGAAAAAAAATTAGTTCTATCATCCCCTGAAACCTTATGCTATCACTTTATAGTTACTCTTTCTCCCACCCACCCATAACGTTACTATAGATTAGTCTTTCAATTATGTCATATAAATAAAATTATACAGTATGTAACCTTTGAGACAGGCTTCTATCATTTAGCATAATGTCTTTGAGATTCAACCAAGTGTGCATAACAATGTTATTTATCAGTAGTATCCTTTTGAAGAATAAACTATTTTAATTTTGATGAAGTCTGATTTATCAATTTTCTTTTTGTGTTTTATGATTTTAGTATTTTTTTTTCTTTTAAAATAGGCTGAAAATTGAGAGGGCGGCAAACCATGAGACACGCTGAACAGTAGGAAACAAACTGAAGGTTGCTGAAAGGGAGCTGGGGGGGGAAGGGATAATTGGGTGATGAGTGTTAAGGAGGGCACTTGATGTAAGGAGAACTGAATGTTATATGCAATTGGTGAATTACTAAATTCTAACTCTGAAACTAATTAAAAAAGAAAAATATGATTTTAGTATTCTAAGAAACTGTGTTTCAAGAAAGCAATAATTATTTTCCATATTTTCTTGGTTTTTAGTTTTAAATTTTGCATTTAAGTCTTTAATCAATTTTGAGTTAAGCTTTGTGTGCTGTGTGAGGTAAATGTTCTTTTTTCTGCCCATTTGGATGTCCAGTTTATTCAGTATCATTTTTTAAAAAGACTTTCTCATTTTATTGTTCCTTTATCAAAAATCAATTAACCATATATGTATGGGTCAATTTCTTGACTTTCTATTCTGTTCCAATTTCTTGACTTTCTTTTGTGTTCCAGTCATCCATGGAAGAGATCTATGCGACAGATTTTTCAAAATTCCAAACTGTCTCAATTATGGTAGCTTTATAATAAATCTTGAAATTAGGTAGGGTAATATTCCAACTTTGTTGTTTTCTAAAAATTCCTTTGTTTACTCCAGAAGCCTTTAAAAAAATTTAACAATTGCATTTTTCCATTTTAAAACTTCCATTCTGTTTAAAATTTCAGCTTTATTGATGTATAATTGACATATAAAATTGTAAGATAAAGTATATAGACATTGTGGTTTTTTGATATGCATATACCCTGTGAAAGGATTCCTCTACATTGAATTGATTAATACATTCATTACTTCATACATTTCCCTTTTCCCTTTTCTTTCTTTTTCTTTCTTTCTTTCTTTCTTTCTTTCTTTCTTTCTTTCTTTCTTTCTTTCTTTCTTTCTCTTTCTTTCTTTCTTTCTTTCTTTCTTTCTTTCTTTCTTTCTTTCTTTTTCTCTTTTGGTGAAATTCTGTACTTAGCTAATTCAATTATATGAGAGAGTGTTGTTGATTATAATCACTATGTTTTACATTATAGCCTCAGAACTTACTCATTTATATCTGAAAATTTGTATCCTTTTACCAACTTCTTCCTAATTTTCCCAGTCCTAGCCCCTGACAACCACTTTTCGAGTCTCTGTTTCTGAGTTTGAGCTATCACAAATGGTAGGATTTTCTTCTTTCCCATGGCTGAATAGTATTCCGTTATACACCCCCCCCATTTCTTTATTCATTTATCCATTGATGGACACTCAGATTATTTCCATATCTTGGCTATCATGAATAATGCTGTATTGAACGTGGGAGTGCAGATATCTTTAAAATCTTGGTTGGCACTTTTTTTCCCTTCAGAACTTTAAATATATCATGCCACTTTCTTTTGTCCTTCAAAGTTTCTGCTGAAAAACCTGTTGATAGTCTTATGGGGGTACCTTGGTACATAACAAGTTTTTTTCTTTTGCTGCTTTTAAGATTCTCTCCTGTCTGTAACTTTTGACGATGTAATTATAATGTGTCTTTGTGTGAGTCTCTTTGGATATATCTTATTTGGAACTGTCTAGGCTTCCTGAGTCTGGATGTCTTTTTCCTTCCCCAAGTTAGGGAAGGTTTCACTATTATTTTTTTGAATAAGCTTTCTGCCCATTTCTCTCTCTTTTCTCCTTCTGGGATCCCAATAATGCAAATATTGGTGTACTTCTTGGTATCCTAGGAGTCCCTTAAGCTATATTCACCCATTTTCATTTTTTTTTTCATTTTGGTCCTCTGATTGGATGAGTTCCACTGCTTTGTCTTTGAGTTTTCTGATCTTTTCGTCTACTTCATCTAGCTTGCTATTGAACACCTCTTGAATTTTTCAGGTCAGTTTTTATATTGTCAGTTCTGTGATTTCTGTTTGGTACTTTCTTATATTTTGTCTTTGTTGAAAATTTTGCTTTTTTCATGCATTCTTCTCTTGACATAGATTAGCATATTTATGATCATTACTTTGAACTGTTGATTGGGTAAATCACATATCTCTATTTCATTAAGGTCTGTTTCTGGAGTTCTAGCTTTTTGTTTTCAACATATTTATCTCTTTCTTCCTTTTCCTTGACCCTCGTTGTTGATTTCTGGCATTATATAAAGCAGCCACCTCTCGTGGTTTTGATGGAGTGGTCTTGTGTATAAGATGAACTTTATCATTAAGGCCAGTCTGAGCTCTTTGTTGTCTCTTCAATCTCTTGATTGTTCAAGCTGTCTTATTTGTTTTAGTGGCTCTCAGCAGTTGAATGTGTGCCAAAACTTTCCAGTGTCCCAAAGGGAAGGATATCAATCAGCACTTAGATATAGGCTGTAGGAAGCCAGAACCTCGGGCAGCAGCCTTTAAAGTATACAAGCATATTTCTTTCAGGTGTTTCAGGTGGGCGTTGCTGTTTGCTCCCTCCGCACTGAGCTCTGGGGGGGATAGCCAGTTAAGAACTGGTTTGTTCGTTTGTTTGTGACAGTTCTGTAGGACCAGTGAACAGAAGCTCTTCTCACCACCAGAACCTGGCACATTCCTTGGGAAGCAGCTACAAAAGTCAGGGCACCAGATATACGCACAAGCTCCTTCCAAGCTAACCCTAGTGACTTGGAGTAGGCCAGAGGAGAATGCAGAGATGGCACTGCTTGTCTTTCTGGTCTCTAGGGAGGATTGCAGTCAGCACCCTAGAAGTGTGCTAAATTAGAAGCCTGACCCTTAAGTTGAAGCTTTTGAAGTATGCAAATAAGCCTATTTCAGAGAAGGACTGAGGGATGGGCTACTTCCATCTGTGCCTGAGATTTCTTTCTTTACCCTCTGTGCTGAGTTCTAGGGTGATACCTACAGTGAGTCCTTATGAACCTATTAGGAACTTTTGTTTATTTGTTTACTGTAGTCTTGTGGTCTCATGGATGCAAGTTCCATTAACTTTCAGAGCTAGGTGTTTTGGGATCCCATCCCTCAGATAGAAGTCTCAAAAGTTGGCGCACTAGATACTGGATTTAAACCATTTGCTCCTCAGGGAGAAGATGGAAATTGTGTGTTCCCACCTTTATTGCGTGTCATTTTGCCAGGGGTGGGGTTTATGATAAGAGTGTGTTTCAGCCTTTCCTACCCATATCAATATGGGTATTTTTTCATTTGCCTGAAGTATAGGAGTCTCTCAGCTTCTGTATTTCTTTTAGAGGGAATTGTTCCATGTGTAGCTATTAATTCGGTATATTCATAGGAAGAAGTGACTTAAGGAGTTTTCTATGCCACCATCTTGGACTGATGTCTATGTGTTTCCTTTATAATGCCTAATATTCTGCTTTTTATTTCATTCAAGTATTTTTCCTTTATCTCACAGAACTCAGCCATAACATACTTTAAAGACTTTGATCTAACATCTGGGCCATCACAGGGTTGTTATTTCTTGATTATCTTTTTCCCTTGAGATCTCCCTTTTGACATTTTCTGCTTCTTCTTTTGTCGAGGGATTTTGGGTTGCATCCTGGACATTGTGAATATTTTATTGTGCAGACTCTGAATCCTGCTATGGTCTTCTAGAAATATTATTTTCATGTTAGCAGGCAATCAACCTGACTAGATTCACTCAATAGGGTCTATTTATTTCTTCTGTGGGCATTCAAATTTCACTTAAGTTCTCTATCTTTGCTATGTTGGTTTGGGTCCGTCTTATGAATGTATAACTGAGGGGTTAAGCTGAACCTTACATGGATTCATATGCAGAATTAGGGAGTCTCCTTCTGGAATATTTTCTCCTTCAGACTCCCTGCCTTTAAACTATCTGTCCAGTAGGGGCTCTTTTCCTGATTCTTCTGGCCAAAAAAAGACTTTTCTATCAGAGTTGTTTTTTTCTTTTTAAGTTCACAATGACATCTTGCTCTGCATTGAGATCTTTCCTCAAGGTAAAGTTGGAAGAGAAAAAATAACATTGGTTATTTACCCTTTGTTTCTCTGTTTTCACTCTCCTGCATAATCTTCCTGCTTCTGTTTATTTGTTGAATTTTCAGCCAGGTAGTTAATTGCTGGTTTTTGTGTTTTATCCAGAATTTTTAGTTTTAATCAGAGGGAGGGATGGCCCTCAGGTGCTGTGCTACCCTACTAGAACCAACCTCCTTCCTCTTATTATGATTATTATTTTTTAAAAATACACTTATTTTTAAGCCCTATTTATGCAATTGGGCCATTTTAATTAGGGATACATCAGTCAAAATCAAGATGTGCAGGTTGTAAATCTATTTTTCTAAAGTGGCCTTTTTTTTCCTTTTTTTTCTCTTTTAACCTAGATTTGAAATTGTTGAGCAAGTCAGAGCTATTTCAGGACTCCCAAATACATATTTTTGTACAATTTCTTAATTTTTTAATGTCAAGTTTATCAGAGTAACTACTCCATGATGATGCTTTAGCTAATTCTTTACTAATTCAGGTTTGCTCTCTGATGATTTAATGAATCCTAAATAAAAAAGAGTCTATTACTGTTTTGAACAAGGGTTGGTTTTTTGCATTCTGCTATTTGCTCTGCCCTTTCACTTTAGTAAGCTGCCAGTTCACCAGTGGGGCCTGCCTGTTCTTTCACACTTGATTGTGTTTATTGCCACTCACTGTTGGCTGCTTTCTTTCATTAAATCCTTAGTAATGGACTGACAGCTTACTTCACAACCAAAACCTACCTTAAATGCTTCATCAGTTTGTCAGATACTTATTATACTCTGCCCTGCAACTTCCCAGCCTGCCTTTTTGCCATGGCTATTTCTGTAGCAACTGGCTGCGCACAAATGTAACCTGACAACCCCCATATTCACCCAGGGCCTCCAGGTTAGCAGCAGCTTCCTTTGCCTTTCTAGAAATGAGCTCCCTCTTGGTTGCCTGGAGACCAAAACTACCCCAGCTGTCATGTCTCCCTCACAAATGATGCTTATTTTATCAAAATTGCCCCCCCCCTTCCCTCACTGACCAAAGATCATTAATTAGGATCAGAAAATAGCACAGCCCAGGAGGGAATAATACACTCACCCAAAGGACTGTAAGGTCTGGCTAATATGTACCAGCTGGAACTTGGGTAGCACACATTGGGGAGGATGTTGAGGGAATTGGACCTACGAGGGGAGAATATAAGGCTGGGTAGGAAGGGATGTGTGGCACTCTCCCGTGACTCAGGGTCCTGGCAAGAACACTTGGAGTTAGGCCTAATGGTTGCTAGGATGGCTCCTTGAAGGTTGGACACAATGATTGTAGTTAATCAGGTAGGGTTGCTAGAATTGCCTTGGCAGAATATTAAGAAAGGGATTAGAAGGCTTGGTGAAGGAAACTATTAGATTGAGTTTACTTTGTGAGAACAGAGTACCCACTCACTGACTAGATTCCTCAGCAGGGCCAGGAGGAAACTTTCTTCATTAAAATGTCAGGAAATGAAGACACTGGTGAGTACTTGTGTTTTTGAAAAGCTTACTGGGGGTTATCGTTCCCTACTGTCAAGCCAGCACTGACAGTAGGGGATATTGCCGTTTATCTAGGCTCTGTACTATTAGTTGGATGGCGAGGGTTCTAAAATACTAGAGGATCAAATGGCAGAATTTACCTGACAGCAATGTAGTTAACACAATGCTTGGATCTTAGCAATTGCTCAGTGATGGCTATTTTTAATAAATCATGAGTATTGTGATGAAGAGAACATTTGTAATTTCTCTGAGGATTGAAAGTACAAGATTTTCAACTCTGGCTATATATATGGATTATTAAAGATAGAGCAATCTCAGAGACTTTGTTGTGGGGTTTTGTCATCTGCATTTTTAAAAAGCTTCACTGGTGAGGCATACAGTTATGGCAAACCTGGGATTAGCCTGCTAAAAAGCTAGTGATGTTTTAAATGTAAACGTCCAGAGTTAGGTGTTGATTCCAAAAGATGCTTATTGTATAACAAAAAGTTAAGTGTGTGTGTGTGGGGGGGGTCAGAATGAGTGAATACAGGACTTTTGACAATATTCAGTAGATAAATTAAGGAAATTTAGTTGAGATGAACTAAGTTTAGGTGTGCAAAAGTACTAATATTTTGCTCAGTACTTAATTTCTTCTTGGAATTTCTTTTATAGTTAATCATACTGTTAACTAGTAACACACAAACATTACCTCTGCAGTTATAATTACATTATTTTTTGTTTTGTATTAATTTTTCATTTAATATATTCCTGGAAGACCCACTTTCCAAGGTCGAGCAGTAAAGTATATTGCAGTTTCTGTTACTGGGTAAGAAGGGGAGGGGGTACACACGCACAGGGAAACAAACTGACAGATATCTCTGTATTTCTTTCTCCTCTCCTCCTTTCTCCCTCTCTTTCTTTCTCCCCCTTCTCCTCTTGCACAGTAAATTTAGTAATTTACTGTGCAAGAATAATAAACAATTAAAAATATAACGGGAAAATTTAATCTATTCACAACAATAGCAATAATTACCACAATATTTAAGACTAAACTTAGCAAAAATGGCCAGGACCTATGTAAAAATGACTGTAGAATTTTGTTGAGGAGACAAAGAAGAAAATGTTCCTTGATGAAAAGCCTCAATATTTAAAATACTTAAGTCATCCCCAGATTAATCTATACCCTAGATTAGTGTATAGATCACATTAAGTATATCCTATTCAAGACTTCAGTTTTGTTTTGTGTTTTTAAGAAAATCTCATACCATGATGATAAATTTCATCTGAAAGAAGCATACGAACCATTCCTCATTGGTCGGGGCCCCTATTCATGATCTCAGGTGCTGTGGTAGATTTTTCTCAGGAAAACTTTCACAAGCTGAAGATGCTGTTAATCTTAGCTATGGTGAGCACCTACTCCTTGATAATGCCTTCTCTTTTCTTTCCAGGCCCCTGCAAGTACACCTGATGGGAGAATTTAAGCAAGAAGGTATGGGGAAAGGGATTCTGACAACTCTCATTTCAGACTCTTCCTCTGCCACGCATAAGCGAATGCAGGGAGGAGCAGAGATGATATCAAGTGGAGGATAGATAATCTGGCACACTGTTCTACCTCTGTAAGTCCTATTGTATGAGTCTGGCAAGTTGTGTTTTCTCAAAACGGCCACAACAATATCCCCTGTTTTTCATACATTTCTTAAAATGTGACTTAAATCCTACCCCTACTAAGAAGTGGAGTTGCTATTTCCTCCTTGAATCTAGGGCAGCTTGTGACTACAGTGGAAGTTAGTATGTAACTTCTGAAGCTGGGTCACCATGATTCAGCTTCCACCTCACTCTCTTAAGACGCTCTCTTAGACTCCAGTCACCATGTTGTGGGGAAGCTTAAGCTTCCCTATAAGACATTGACAGCAATTGAGTATTACATATATGGTCAAGTGTTTGCCTTTCCGTTTGAAGTCAAATGAATTGCTGCTACCTTGTTCCCCTTCATCCTCAGCAAATACAGCTTCTTTGGAATCCTGAAATAATGTGGAGAAGTTAGAGACCTATGTGATCTGCCGAATTGTAGAAAATTATTAACCTTGGGCTATCACTGCATCATGCTGTAAGCAACATGATATTTAAACTCTCAAAGCAAGATGTTTTTACAAGGTTTTATAAGCCTTACTGACTTCCCACATTGTAAAATCTTACACAATCTCTTCTCAAATCAGTAACTTCTGGCAATTACTATCATGAAGACCTTCCTTCCCTTGTGGGCATACAGAAAGAATGAACTGAGGGAATAAGCCTGAAAATGAGATCTTTGACTTTAGTTTCCCAGTTCAGATGTTTATCCTAGGAAGTCTTCTAGAATCACCTTATCTTTATGTAAGCTCTTGGCGTCCTATAACATTTAACACTTTCTCATTAGCCCTGGAAAATTTCCTAGGTGATTCTTGGTAATTCCAACATCTTGCAACCAGAGGTTCCTTAAAATTCCACATATCTTTGCGGGGGCGGGGGGGAACTTTAGATGATGGTGGTTCCTAGAATTTGTTATCAAAAGATGGCTCTCTCTACAAGTAAGGAAATAAGATGGTGAAGCCTATAAAAACAAGGTGTAAGAAGAGAAGAGAGAAATGGGGTAGAAATGTATGCACAAATTGTGTTTAATACTAAAACCTCTGTTGAATGAAGGGATGAATGAATTAAATGAAATACTGCTTATACTCCACTTTGTACACCTATAGCAGAGATGTAGAACTGATACTTGAAAATCTGTTAGGGGCACCTGGGTGGCTCAGTTAGTTGAGTGGCGGACTCTTGGTTTTGGCTCAGGTCATGATCTCAGGGTTGTGAGCATGGGCTCTATGCTCAACAGGGAGTCGGCCTGAGATTCTCTCTTGCTCTCCTTCCCATGCTATTGCCCCTCCCCCCAAAGGGTGCATGCACTCACTCTCTCTCAAAGTAAGTCTTACAAAAAGGAAACAAAATCTACTATTAGAGCATTTATAATTTTGTTTTCACTTTTGCTTTAAGCCAGTGTTAGTAAAACCTTAGTGAGGCTAAAGCTTAAGATTTTGAGACCCTGATTTTCACTTGCATGTGCAATTAATATTTATAAATGAGCTATGTACAATGTAGCTAAAGAAACAAACAAAAAAAAAACTTTAAAGAGCTAGGTGCTCTTTTTCTGACTTGGCCCCTTTATGCCCTGTTTTGTCAAGCAACAGATAAATGTATTCCATTACTCACTTAGGTTTTACTAAGGTTCAACTACTTGTCCTTCAGTCCACAAAACAGTGCTCCTCCCTTGAGCTTTTCAGCCCCTCAACACCTCTGTCCCTCTGTGACATTTTAGATTTATCTTGATATAGCAAATTGGTTTTACAATTCCGCTTCAGAGTTCAGAGCTGCTTCCAGCCAGCTCACTCCACACATACCGCCAAAGGCTGAAGTGGTGGATTAAAGGGTGCATACGGGATTGAAGGCTAAAGTGGTCATTTGAAAGATACATGCCAGAGATGCTGTTTTATGCTCAAATTACCTCATAAACTGTTTAAAAAGAAATAACCGGGAGCTCACTTATAATTAAAAATCTTATAAGAATTCAGATCCATAGTCTGTTACCATGTTCTATTTAGGCAATATTTGACATTCTTACTTTGAAAATTATCAAATCTTCAGAAAAATTAACATTTATCCTTTTTTCTTTGTATATTTTTCCTAGAACTTACCCCTGATTACTTCAGCGTGCATTTCCAAAGGATAAGGACATTCTTGTACCTAGTTCCAGCATCTTATTACACCTGAGAAAACTAATACTGCCATAATATTCAGTGAAAAATCCAAATTTTCTCAGTTGCCCACAAAATACCTTTTCCTTTCTGAAACACTTTTCTTCGGATAAATAATATTGGGGGAGGGTGTGGTGTGAACACCTTCATATTAGTGATACCTTCTTATGTTGTCTGAATTCCTCTCCTTTTCTCTTATGTGAACAGAACTATAACTAGGTGACTGTAAGGCAACCATGATGTGGGCTTCTCTTTTGTGCAGGAACATCTGGGTGTTGACCATCCCTGAGTATTAAGGCTTGAGGAAATGATGCACAGTGCCTGTCCTCTGACTGCAGAAAAGGGGAAAGGATTGGATTTTTGCTCCTACTGCTCAGGGCAAATTTGAGCACTTATTTCAGATTTAACTTGATATAATAAATTGGCTTTGCAATGCTTCTCCAGAATTTGAATCTCATCAAACTGCCAACAATAACCATTTTATATCTTGAGGCACTCTAGGAATTTGTTGCAACTTTATATATATTGAGTAATATACAGTTGAACTCCTCATTGCTGACTGCAGTGTCTTTGAAGTTTATATATTTTTGTTTGAATTGTTTTTATATTTCAGTTTTTACATTTGAAAGTGGCAGTGTTCCCCATTTCTTTTTTTCTAGATACTTTTAAAAATTTCAGTTCATTTCCTATTTGTTAGAATATTTTTCTGAAACTAAGATGTTATTGATGTCTACTTTTAAATGTGTGAATTTTACTTTTCAAAGCGTTTGAGCAGATTTTTAAACAGAAGGAGAATAATGGCTAATTTTAGAATAGGATCATTTGAAGAAATGTCAACAGGTTAATTTGCAGGGGAAATTAATGGTGAGACTACTGGACTATGAAAATAAAAGGAGAAAAATTGACTGGGTTAAATATTCAAATATGACCTTATAGAATAGCCCTTAAATTTGGCACTGAAAAGACAGACCAGTGACCCAAAGTGGACTTTTTTTTTTTTAACTATTCCCTTAGGACTAATGGAGTAAACTACTGTAGTTAAACTGATTTTCACTATCCTTTCCAACTTCAGGACAAGTATGTGATTTCTAAATAGGCCCAGCTTTGGTCAGGTAGCAACTGAGCCTCAATTAGAATTTTCTGTTCTGAACATGGTAATAGTATTAAGTGAGAAGCTCTAGGAGCAAACAATAATAGCAAATACAAGCTTCAAATGTAATGATGTGCCTTATATTTTAATAGTTGAATGAAGCTAATGATGCTTAAGCTTGGCAAAAGTATTAAGGCATTTCAGCACGTGAATGGATTGTTTATTCTCTAGTGCTATGTTAGGTACAAAAAAGCTCATCTTTTTCAACATTCATTAACTTTACTATTAAAACTCTGAGTTCTAAGAAAAACATACCTAATTGAATGGAAAACCATGTGGAAAAGGTGCTTCACATTTGGAAAGATCATGTCAGGACTATAACTTGTCATGTTATTTATGAGTTTAAAATTTTATGATCCAAAAATTGATATCCAAGCTCCTATTATAAGAGAATACTATTATACAACCATTTAGGGATGATGTCATTCTTATCCTATAGCATCTGTTCCTGAGAGACTTTACAGCACTGATGGAATTATTAAACATTTCCTTACAAAACATAGACTAAGGGCACTAGTCTATTAGTCTTTTTCCCCTGTTTTGTTCAATAAGCAGTGAGTATCTTTGTTTTTTTTCCCTGAATGATATGCTAAGCAATGAAACCTCTGTCATCTCCCACCCTACTCATGGCATAACTGGGCACTAAAAGAATGTGTAATATTAATGTATAATATACAGTTTAAATTGTTTGGTGATAGTTATAGTGTCCATAACCTAGACTGTTAGAAATGCCCCATGCCAATATCTATCCCCCAGCTGGCTGGTCCTTTGCTCAGCATTGCTTTCTGAAGCAAGTTGTTTTGACCTCTGTCTCCTTTTTCCTAGGTCCTAGATCACTAAGCTCTCTGCCTTTACTGAGCCACCTTCTACACACTGACTGAAAAGTTTGTAGTAGAAAAGAAATCTTCTGTGTCATGAGAGACTTCCCATGACAGTAATGGTTTGCTAGCAGAGGGGAAATATCAAGGGTATAGAAGGGGAGTTTTTGCTGTGCTGCTTCCTGGATGAAAGCTTGGCCTCCTTGAGCTGTTAGTCCTGTATCTGAGGTTGTAAATTCATTATTCCAGCTTTTGCCTGTGGCGTACCTCTTCTGCCTTGACGCTGCATGGCAGGCTGCAGTCTCTCTCTGGGAATGTTGCTGAAAGCCCACGGAATAAGGCTTCTCAGGTTGTGCTTTGTTTTATTTACATTCCCAGACTAGTGTTCTCTCCATGCAAGCACCCAGTCTTACTTTGTGTTAAAGATGGGAACCTTTACTTTCTCTAATAATAGGTTTTAAATTAGGAGTAAGAGAACTTTAACTCAGTCGGTGTGGAGGGCAGGATCTGCGGTGCAGGGAATAAACAAAGACCTAGAAGGCTTTTGTCAGCCTAAAATACTCCCTGTGATTGTGTTTGATAAAATAATAATAATTACAGTGATGGCTGATGCTTGCTACTGAAAACCTGTAATTTCTAACAGCTGTGGCATGATCATGACAGCTACCAGCACATGTAAAATAAAATGCATGTTTCCGTGGACTGAGATTGTCCACATATGTAAATACCCTACTTACTGTACCTGCTTTTGAAAACTGACTAGCCTGAGATACTGTTGAGATTTCTATATTTTCAGAAGTTTTGTCTTATGAGCTCTTAAGAAATTTTGAAGCCAATGAATTCTTTTAAATAAATTAATAGACTTTGTCATAATACAGCTTATTAGATGAAATTGGTTATGCCATGGCTCAAATTACACAGATACTGCAAACCTAATATTAACTAAACAATTATTCAATAGGCAGGAATTTGCTCTTTTCCCCAGCATTAGTACCCTCAAGGGACTATGGTAGGGGAGGAATTGCATATGTGATTTTCACAGTAACCAGCTAGTATATAACCAAATTCACATTTCCACTGTCATTACAGTTTATCAAAGGGAAGAGAAGATTCTCTGCAGTTCTCTTTATTTTAATATTTTGACAAATACTACATTATTTAACACCATTTGCTAAATAAATACCAACTATGCACAAGGAAGACACTGTGCTTGGTCTTAGGGAGAGTAAACAATCAGGTACCTGAAAAAAAAAAAAAAAAACCAATCAGGTACCTGCCACGAAGAACATCTAATTTATTACAAGTTAATTTGAAATTTAAGACTGGAATAAACATAACTCAAAGGTATTCGGAGGTGACAATTTACAGTTCCAGACAGGAAAAACTTCAAAATGAAGAAGTCAGGACTAATGTTGTTGCAAGTGATGACAGAAATCAGTTCTGGTTAGTTTAAAACAAGAAATGTGTTTTATTTTCCTGCAGCCATGTAGATACTTGGGGTCAGGGCTGGGAGGAGGATAAGGCTTGCATGGAAAGAGAACAGTGTATCTTAGAATTCAAAGAAGGTATTCAGTGAAGACAAACCCAAGGATGGCCATTACAGATTTGGTATTTTGCTGAGGCTTGGTGATTTCAAGAGGTAGAGAGGAGAGGAGGAGAGAGGGAGGAAATTCTTGGTGAAGGGCATTGCAGGAGCAAGAGTGTGGACATGGGAGGCTTCAGGTGAGGGCAGATATTGTTCATTTGGGCATGGTAATAGAGTGCATATCTTGAATACTTCCAATTCAGGGAAGAGTCAGAATTCTGAGGCAAGGCTAGTCTCACGGGTAAATTTGTATCTGAATGTGATTGCGTTCCTTTAATTCATATATTTTCTCCAGGAAATGTCAACATTATTACATATGTAAATGTAAAATTATGTGTCAATCAACAAAATGAACTAAATCCTCACTAAGTTGGTGTGAAATCATAAATATGTTTGAAAACAATACTGCATGCTGATTTTTCATAAACAATTTGATACCCCCTCACAGCTTGGCTGAAGCTGCTTGGCTCTACAGGGTGGTAGAGAAAAAACACAATGTTGTGGCCTCTGGTCCTGAAATAAAAATAGTGGTTTGATTAAATGCCAGTTGGTTGTAAATTATAACCCACATAAACAGTGGGAAGTCATTATGTTTAAGCAGTGAATTCTAATTTAATTTTATGGGTTTTGGAAGAAAATCCCCTAGGCTAGTCAGCAGAAACTAAGGAATGGTGACTGAGGGGTATTGAAAAGATTGTAGTTCTGGTAGGCTAGCTCTGAGGGTCCTACCCTGCAGCATTTAACTGTCCACCTAGATGCTTCCCCCATTCTTCTGATGGGGTTTTTTTATTGTTCAGTCATCGATGTATAGATCCCAGATTCACATAAAAGCCATAGCACCAAATTTTGGTGTTGAATGTTCTTGTGTTTTAGGTATTTTGCTGTATAAAAAAAATTCTCAAAAATTTGTATCTAACAATTCTGTGTATGAAGAATTCCATCAAGGTCTGGCTGTGTAATTATTCTCCATCTAAAGGTGTCACCTGGGGTCCTAGACGGTGTCTTGGCCACTCTGAAGGAAACAAGACAGCTTAATTTAAAAGCCTGCTATTCTGATGGTGACAGGTAGAAAGCTGACCTCAAGTGGCCCCTCTCTTTCTCGATATAGTGTCTTCTCTATATTGTCTCTCCAGCAGGATTGTCCAACTTCATTTTTGGAGGCTCGGGTCCTCAAGAGACCAAAGTAGAAGCTGCCAGGTTTCTTAAAGGTCAGGTCTAGGGCTGAAATAGCATCACTTCTACTGTACATTATATGTCAAAATAGCCCAGATTGAAGAGGAGGATAAATACACTTGACCTCTTAATTAGAATGATGTTCAAGAATTTGTGGCCCTCTTTAATCCATCGTATCATGCACAAAACAGAATATCCTAGGGAAATGAGGGTTAGGAAAAAACAATTGTTCGTATGTGTAGTTATATGACCTTAGAGGTCAATGGAAAATGGCCTATGGTCAAAGAATTTCTTTACCTCATGCAAGCCTACTGAACAGGTGCTGTCTAGAGCAGATAATATTTGTGTTAAAGACCAGTTTAAGGGTAAGATCTTCATGGATTTCTCTTTGAAAATTTGGTGTACAGATCTGATATTTGGCTAGTGCCTTGGCTTCTGGCCCTTTTGTGACGACTTGAATTGTGCTTGTCATCCAAGGCACTTCCTCCTCAACTTTTTGCTTGATATGCATGTCCTGAGCATTTCTCAAACACTAAACTGTAGAGCTTATTTGTTGGATGTTGTAGATGTGTATCCCAGGCAACAGATGCAATCTACCCTGTTGTCTTGGCAGCACACACATTTTAAGCACCATGTTACTTTTAATCCTGTTAAGATCGTCTGTTTTGGCACCGACTGACACTAAGTACAATAACATGTAAAGATGCCTGTTGGCATTGCTTTGGCTTTACAGTCAAAGAAGACAAAGAGATTACCTTTCAGCATTTGGTGCTGGGGTTGTCGCTCTTATATGATCTACACAAGGGCTTATATAGAGATGAATGTTGTATTAGGCAGGCATCTGGAGCTATCTGGTTAAGAGAAAGCTATTAAAAATCAGAAGAAATTAGGCAAAATTAGCATAGTTGTCAAGTGGTGCCAATACAGGTGCAATATTGGTTGACTGTTAGAATGTCACATAGCAACATAATCATACTAGTAAAGGAAGAAAAAGTTACATAGACATGGTGTGAGGACAGGAAATAATATCAGTGTTTAAGTGTCCATTGATGGGATGGAATTTACTAAATTACTTAATAAAACCCATCAAGATTCGCTTCCAAGTATTTTGAAATGTTATAAATTAGAGGAAGAAAGACAAAATGAGAAATGAAATGGTTTGTAAATTTTATTTATGGATTTCTGTTTTTGTTCTTCAATTCAATAAGCATTTATTCACTTTTATACCTGTTGCACATGCTTTCCTGCATTCATATATTCAACAGTATTTATTGAGAACCTCCTACATACCAGACACTATGCGAGGGGTTAGAGACTTGATGGCAGGCAAAAAAAGGCATATTTCCAGGATCTAAGGAATTCTTAGGCTATTTAGGAAGATAAGTAAATAAGTAAATGCTATTACAATTGAGGTAAGTGCTGCGTATTAGGTACCTAAATGCTCACATATAACACTGCATTTCGTGGGATTTACATGATAAACAATTTTCTTGCTCATTCTACAGCTCACCATGGTTATTCCTTATGAGGTAGCAATCTGGGTAACTCTTCATGGGCAACAACTCAGGGATATAAGTTCCTTCCTCATGTGGCTCCTTTATCTTCCAAGGCCTTCAAGTTTTCTCTGTTTAGGTGGTATATGTGGGTACAGAATGGATAGTTGTGTGTATGAGGGTTTTAGGGATCTGGCTTAGAAATAGTGCTATGTACTTCTATATACATTCTATTGAGACTTGAATTGCATGATCATATATGAGTTCAAGGGGAGGACAAATTATAATTTAGAGGAAAAGGGAAATCATTAGTCTACCAAACTTGTGAATAAAAAGAGCAGCATGCTTTCAGATACAGTAAAGGGAAAAAAGTATAAGACATAATATCATGGAGTTCACACTTTTGTTGGTGAAGCATACAGATCAGATACTAAGACTGCAATGCAATTTGTATATAAATGAAACATAGATCATTAGAGAAGGAGTTATTTGCCGTCATTAAATCTAATTCCTTTTTGTATGTAAAGAATGGAAGGCCGAATCTTTCCAGTCTATGAGCATGGGATAATTTTGCATTTGTTGTATCATCTTTAATTTTTTCCATAAAAGTCTTAAAGATTTTATTGCAGAGAGTTTTTACTTCCTTGGATAAATTTATTCCTAAGTATTTTTTTGTTGCAGGTTTTTGTTATTTTTCAGAGATTTTGTTGTTACTGTATAGAAATACAACTGATTGCTGTTGTATGTAAATCCTGCAACCTTATTGAATTCGTTGATTAGTTCCAACTGGTTTTTTTTTTTTTTTGGCTGACTTTGGGATTTTCTATAAATAAGATCATATCCTCTGCAAAGACAGTCTTACTTTTCTAATTTGGATGCATTTTATGCCTTTATCTTGCTTGATTGCTCTAGCTAGGAATGTCAGTGCTATGTGAGTAAGAGTAGTGACAGTGGGCACTCTTCTTGAAGTACTTGATAAGGTGATATGGCTAGTTAGCATTACAGCTGGGTCACTTACTTGTTAAAAAAGTTTGTAATACTCAGATGTCTGTCTGTTCTCCTTACCCACAGAGTTGACTCCTATTTCCTTTTTACTGTCAGATAAGCCAACATAACCAGTTAAAGATGGTTATTTCCAATGCTGAACTTCGGAAGAATCTGACCAAACGGGCCTGGCTTGACAGCCAAGTCACTGCCCAGATCTGGCAATAACTATTTATCAGAGAAACCCAAGCATGAAGTCACATTTGGATTATTTGGTCCAGTAGGTTACAGCCAAAACTCTTCCAGAGATTTCTAAAACTAGCCCACATAAATATATTTCAGAGCTCTTTCTTGGGGGCTCACGTGTTAAGTGGGCCTGGAGCCTGTCTGATACTTGAGCTCTTTGTACCCTTAGGTCCCACTGGTGGTGGATGAAGCCTGGGCCAGCTTCAAACTCACTCTTCCATAAAAGAGTTAGCAGCCTTCATTGCATATCATCATATGTTGATAAAATATGCTTTTATGTTGGAAAAATAAAATTTTGGACAGTTTATTTCATAGTTGGTGGGGTGAGGTGGAAATAATTGGAGATAGGCTAGTAGGGACTACCAATTTCTAAACAAATGGGTGCCTTGTCTTGTGCAGTCTTTTACTATACTTTCTGAAAGTGATATGAATTATATGTAATATACATATGGAGGAGGTGAAGAACTGAGAATGGGTGCAGTTTTTATACGAGTAACATTTAGGGAAGCAATAGGGATTTAGATAGTATCTCTCTAAGTATCTTTGCAGATGTCCTGTTTCCTAAAATCCTATAGTGCCTAATAAAATGCAGATTTCTGGGCCATTTCTAGGTTGAAGTGGGAAACTCTTAAGCTTTTGATCTGGGAACCTGTATGTTAAACAGAATCCTCTTTAGCTTAAAGGATGGCTGATAGAAATGGAGAGAAATCTGAACAACGGTATTGAAATATAAATCATCAAGTTGCTCCTCTGTGTTTCCTAAAGTAATATGTCAATTTACAAAATGAAAGTGTTCCTAGTAATTCCAGATCTGGATCTAATGAAAGACCATCTCTGTACATGAGGAGATCGAATATATAACTCATTCTTGCTTCTTTCAGACAACTAGTCAAAAAGAATTGTCTACAGTGATTGCTGTTAGCTAGAATCAGCTGTCATGGATTGTGTTTGGTATGTCAGAGGTCTTGTGAGAATCAGCTGTCGGGCATGAAATAGAATTGTACAGTTGCTAGAGGTCAAAGGAGAGAGTTTTTGCTCATGGAATTTTGACATTGTGTCAAGTGTTGTATAACTAGTTATATTTAACAAAGGTGAGGTTCACAGGAAGGCTCATTAAAAAATACGAAAGCATTGAAATATCTCTAGATTATGAAAGATGCATATTGTGAGTAATTTTCCTTAAGGTGATTAGGAGATAAACAGTTCTCATGTGAAATCCTGATCTGATTTTTACTAAGGAATTTAGAGGGGTTCATATGTGAAACTCTGAATTTGACTTTGTCGAAATTCTTCTAGATTCTAGGTAGATGCTAAGAGGTTGAGGACATTGACTTTTTTTCATTGATTATAGATTATAGAAAGATTGATAAGTACTTTTTGAATCAATGCTCAGTAAAGTATGGCATGCTATCAGTAGTGGGCAGTTGGATGCTGAGACTTTTGCTTAATTAAATGAAGCAATTTGAAAATGGGATGATTTTACATAAAAACTCCGCTTTCTGGATTCTCATGAAAAATCATCAGAACACTTACCACATTCCCTTATGGCAGCAATCAGAAGCGGCTGCTCTCTCTGGATGATGAAGTAGTGTCCAGCAGGAACCTGCTTCACTCATTTATATTACTCCCTCTGAGTCTGTGAACCCTCAAAGGCTTGCGGCTCTTTTTAAAATGGTCCGTTGCAGGAAAAAAAAAAAAGTCTATTTCCCTTCCTTCTAAACTTCTAGCGCCCTTCACTTAGGATCCTCTCAAGATGACAACTTAATCTCTGAAGGAAAACAAACCATTTGACTACATCTTGTAAAGATACATATGCATAAGAAATATACAAAGGAGGATAATTACAGGCATATGTAATTCATCTGGATTTGTCAAGCTTAGAAATTATATTGCAGTTTTCTGATTGGGATAAGAACCAGAGTTAATAAAATGAAATATAATAGGGGGGAAATGTGAAGTCCTAAACATAACTATGAATACATGCATAAAAATACTTAAATACAAAATCAATTAGGAAATGGAAGGTGATAGATATTTGTCAGTGTTTTTATGAAACATAGTAAGTGAAAAGTTCAATATACATCAGTAGAGTGATATCACTTTTTAAAAGATGCAAAAAGAGGTGCATTAATAAAAACTAAATATACAAATGATGGAAATTGTGGTCTTTTTACCCTGTTAAACTGCATGTGGAAGAATGTTTTCTTGCAGTTTTAAAAAGGCAGTGACCTCAGAGCACCAAGAAATGAGAGCATGTGACTGTGATGAAGAGGTGTGTAAGAATGAAGACCTATAAGAAAACTGATTAAGCCATATGTTTAAACCAGAGAAAATGGAAACAGGTAGAGGAAATAGGCAACATGTGTTTGTTTCGTTTTTAAAGACTTTACTTATTTGTCAGAGAGAGAGAGAGAGAGAGAGAGAGCACAAGCAGGGGGAATGGCAGGCACAGGGAGAAGCGGGCTCCCCACTGAGCAAAGAGCTTGATGGGGGACTCAGTCCCAGGACCCTGGGATCATGACCTGAGCCAAAGGCAAATGCTTAACCGACTGAGCCCCCCAGGTGTCCCTAGGCAACATGCTTAAATAAGTAAATGGCTGTTGCGTGACAGAGCATACACTTGTATTCTGTCATTCCAAGAAGTAGAAAATGATAAAGATTTGTGTATTTTTTTTGAAATGTGGGAGAAGGTGAACTGCAGATCATTCAGACTAGTGACATTGACTACTGTGTATGGAGAAGTAAAGAAATCTTAATGAACAAATGGATTTTTGGCCACTTCCTTAAAGAGAAAGAGGTCGCAAAAAGCCAAGATAGACAAAACAGTTTTGACAAGGTAACTTAATTTCTTTTATTTAGAAATTTTAAAAGTTGAAAAATAATCAAAAAATAGAAAAAATGAACTACTTCAAATCCTATATTTTAGAAGAAAAATCACTGCCATCATTTTGAGATATAAGCTTTCGAATTCCTTGTGAGAAATTATACATATAAATTTTATCAAAATAAGATTTTACTATAGCAACTTTCCTGTAATGTTTCTATTTCTACTTAAATATATTATAAATGCACTGTCTTTTCAAATCAGTACATATATGGTTTTGGGTTATTTATTTATTTATTTATTTGCAAGACTACAGGCAGGAGAGGGAGAGAGAGAGAGAATCTCAAGCAGACTCTGTGCTGATTCAGAGCCCAATGAGGGGCTCAATCTCATGACCCTGAGATCATGACTTCAGCCCAAACCAAGAGTTGGAGGCTTAACTGACTATGCCACCCAGGTGCCCTAGAAAATATATGTTTAAATTACTATTTTAAAAGCATACTATACTCAATTATACTTTTATATCATAATTAAAAACGAATTAAAATTTGCCATTCTTAGTGGGTTTTTTTTGTTTTTTTGTTTTGTTTTTTTTTTTGTTGTTGTTGTTGTTAAATTATTCCCTCTTTGGAGAGTGTTATTAAACTGCTCAATTGGAGAAATTCCCACACCAGTATTTCTCACATGTTTCTACTGAGGTATTTTAGTAGAAGATGTCTGCTTTGTGAATGAATTTCTAAATCTCCCACTTTGTCTCATATTCACCCAGATGTTTTTTTTTTATTCAATTAAATACTTGTTTTAATGTGTAAATACGTTTTCCCAAATCATCCAGGAAGATATGCCTTATTCATCTTTTAGCTTAGACAATTCTGACACACTACACTCCTCATAATATTAATGTATATTTAGTATCTACTTTGTGCCAGAAATTGTTCCAAGTGCTTTACATATATTAATTCATTTTGGTCTTATAATTATCTAAGGTGGGTACTATTTTTACTCCTGTTTCACAAATAGGAAACTGAGCCTGAGTCAACAAGCACTTTGCTCAAGATCAAATTCCCAAGTTTGATAATTATAATCACAATTCATCTGAATTCAACAAATTTTTCCTCTTGCCTCATGTTCTTGGAAAAAATGGATACATTTATTTACCCAGTTGATCGGAGGTGATGCGAGGCAATTCTGACTTTGTCTATATCTTTAACCCATCTAAGAATGTAGTAAAAGCTACACATCTTCTCACAAGGGGGAAAGATGCTCACTCTTCCTCTCTCATTCACACACACACACACACACACACACACACACACACACACACACACACGTAAAATATTGCCCATAACTGCAGGGGTTTTAAATGATATATTCAACATTAATAACATCTTAAGCTCAGTTGCTTAAAGTATTTTTACTTAATCCTTTAGTACTTTTAAGACTCTGTGCAGCAAATATTTTTAAATTTTTCATCAAATACTTACATAGAAAATGGGTAGTGAGAAGAAAACCAGAGCTTGAAGGAACATGGAAGACTGGATTAATTGGCTTTTCCCTCCTCTATTGTGGGGAACCACAATGGACTCTGGTTAAGAGTATGAACTCTGGAGTCAGGCAGCTGGGATTTGAATCCTGGCTTCATTCAAGAGTTATTTTAAGAATATTTAACGGGTAATGCTGGGCATGGACAACTCAGAATGGACATGACCTGTAAACAAGTGATATAGCCACACCAGCTTGTATCCAGCTCTGGTTCTATGACTGGTGGTGTTTTTATCTGTAACCCGAGCATAATAGTCATATCCTAAGATTTTTGGAAGAATTAGATGCAGTAAGACATATAAAGCACTTAGAACACTGTTTGATAGAAAGAGGTATTAGGTATCATTAGGTATTAGGTAAGAGGTATCATCCTCTCCATTGTGACTATTACTTGAACTTCCATAGAATTCCAGAATTTTACAGGTAGAATATTGAAGCCCTCTGCTTAAGAGAAGACAGGGAAGTGCACTTGAGATGATCACCAGGTGTATATAAGTATTGAATCACTAAAATTATACACCTGAAGCTAATATTACACTGTATGTTAACTAACTGGAAATTAAATGAAAACTTAGAGGGAAGATCTTGTTAAATTGGAATGGTGCAAGTCTCTAGAGGATACTATGTTTTTGGAAGTTTTAGGGTTCAGAGAAATGTTGAAAGCTAGCAGGAAAGGCAGGAAGTAATACAATGGCATTCAATAGGATAAATAGAAAGTTTTGCATTTTGGTGAAGATAAAACACTATCTGTTTATAGAAAAGGGAAAAAAAAATCCTAAGAAATACTGTGCATTCGAGTGAAAAATACTCCAGGATTTTAGCTAGCAAAAGGAAGTCTCTTCTTAAAGGGGGAAAAATGTTTTCTTTTGCTTATACGTGTATGTGTGTGTGTATATATATAGATATGTACAATATTGCATGGTAATTTCAGGGGGTTGTCTTAACCCAGGTGTGATGTTGCCTCCCAGCTATGGTTAATGATTTTTACCACAGTGGCCATGTGACATCTGTGATGTATTGTGTTCCAGGCACCAGGATGTCAAGAAAGACACATGGATATACTGAGATTTGTTCAGAGAGAAATGTGATCAGGAGGGTAAATAATAAAAGATCTCAAACCCAGGAAAGATAACCAGGAGTATTGTGTCTAGTGAAGTAGAGATCTAAGGGGAATGCTAATGCTGATTTTCAGATGCCTGGTAACCCTGACATGGAAGAGTTCACTGTACTGTGGCAGCAAGGAATAGAACCAACTGGGGAAATTTGCAGAAAGGTCAGCTCCACATGTAAGATGCCTAAAGTAGATCTGCCTGTCCATACAAGTGGACTTTGCTTTTTCAATAGTTATATTCAAATAAGGTATAGCAATTAGCAAAAGAATGCCATAAAGGGAATTTTTTTCATTGGTGAGCAGTTAGTAATCTCTTTCCTTTCTAAAATTCTTTGGATTTATGACTTCAAGCTATGATAAAAGTTTATTATGAAGGATGACTGGAAGAAGGACGAGAAGGTATGGAAGGAGAGTAAAAATATTTACTCCAGGGAGAAGATTGTATCTCAACATTAGAATTTTCTAAGAACTAGAGTTGAGTAAGGTTAGAATAGGCTGCTCTCTGAGGAAGTATGCTTGACCTTTGGAGGTGCCCACTGGATGATGTAGTCCTGTATTCTTGGCAAGTAGGGTACTTAGAAAATTGCATTTGAATTATCACCTGTCAGGAATGTTCTTAGGAAGATTCTTGATTAATGGTAAGATGCACTAGATGAATTCTAAATCTTCCAATTGCAAGGTTTTGTTATTTGGTTTGTTTCTGTTGGTCTTGTGTTGAAGTATATTTTGTCTAATTTGCTCCATATTTTCTCAAAGCCCACCCAAGAAATGTATCTATTTACTAAAACCAAATCAATATTATAGGAACCAAACATAATTTCGTAAAGAACTCAGAAGTTCTTTATTGCTTTTACCAAGCTGCTCAGTTTACTTTGATTTCATTATTCATAAATTTTAGTGATGTTTGATTATTCTTGGAGGAGAAAGATTTTGCTTTTTTATCCCTGAATCTTATAAATGTAGAAGATAAATAATAAAAAGCATTGGGACTTGAGATACTTGTCAGTATTTGGTGTGTTTGAACATAAATTTTTTTCTCTTAAAAATAGGTGAATTAGAACTTTTTTAAAGAACAGCATAGTTAACAGTTGCAAGGTATTTATTAGGCCACAATACGTTTTTGATAACATTTTTCTCATTATAAAATTGACATGTTTAATTTATCAAGTAGGGCAAAAACCATTAACATGAAGAGGAAAATAAAGATAACTTACCTGTATTAAATTCCTAGGGCTACCATAAAAAGTGATCTCAAACTTGGTGTCTTAAAACAACAAATCTATTCTCTCACAGTTCTTAAGACTAGGGATCCAAAACCAAGGTGTGTCAGTAGGGCTCTGGTTCCTCTGAAGGCTCTAGAGAAAGAATTCACCCTTACTTTTTCCTAGCTTTTCGTAGCTCCCGACAATCCTTGGTATTCTTTGGTTTGTAGCTGCACCACTCCAGTTTGTGTCTTTTTTCATATGGCCTTCTTCTCTGTGTGTCTTTGGGTGTCATCTCTTAAAATGACACTAGTCATTGGGCTTAAGGCCCACCCTCAGCTGGTATGACCTCATCTTAACTAATTACCTGTGCAAAAAGACCCTTTTTCCAAAGATGGTCACATTCTGTGGTTGTAGGTGGACATGAATTTTGAGTGGACGTTATTCAATCCACTATACCTAAAATCTTATTTCTGTTAATAATTTTATGTACATGTATTCATTTGCATTTTATTCATATCTATTATGAAATGGATCTTGGTACACATATTACTTTGGACCCACTTACTTCATTTGATATTGTGGATATTTTCTTGTGGCATTAACTAATTAACTTTACATTTCCAGTGTACCAAATTAATTCAACCATCACTCTATAGTCATATTTATATATTTTCCCTTCTTTTTTGCCATTACAAATAAAGCTATGAAAAACTTCCTTGTATATAAATCTTTGGATATATCAGTGATTGTTTCTAGAATGTGAGACCCTGTACTAAATATAGAATTAACTTGGTTCAAGGGTATGTTTTTTTCTAAGACTTTTAATATTTGGCTTATACCGTTTGATACTCTGAATGACAGATAAGTAGACTGTATAGATATTTGACTTTTTGGGAAGAATCAACTTAGTTCTAGGAAATTTTATTAAACATTCAGCATGTTATCTAGTCAATATAAATTTAATAGTAATGTTATGGGTAGGTTATATTTCAGGTTAGATCTTGGAATCGGGCAATTTTGTGTTTTGGGAAAATATTATATATGACTGGGAAGGACTGCTTCCTTTTCTGTCTTCTCTAGATGCTGCACTCATTTGCACATGCATGTGGTCTTCAAAGGCCATAATGGTAGATTCTTTTTAATTTTTTATTATGTTATGTTAGTCACCATACAGTACATCATTAGTTTTTTGTTTTTTTGTTTTTTTTTTTTTAAAGATTTTTTATTTATTTATTAGAGATAGAGACAGCCAGCGAGAGAGGGAACACAAGCAGGGGGAGTGGGAGAGGAAGAAGCAGGCTCATAGCTGAGGAGCCTGACGTGGGGCTCCGATCCCATAACGCCGGGATCACGCCCTGAGCCGAAGGCAGACGCTTAACCGCTGTGCCACCCAGGCGCCCCCATCATTAGTTTTTGATGTAGTGCATAATGGTAGATTCTAAGGAGAGTAGAGCTTCCAGCAAGTGGCGAACACAATGTGCCTAAGGTTTTAAGGCTTTCTTTCCATGCCGTTTGAAAACTAGACTTGACCTGATACATGTACTAATACTTCTAAAGACTAATCAAATCATTACTTACATCAAAATAAAAATATTAAAGATAAATCCTGGGGCAATTTAAACTTTTTGAAACTTTGTTGTTGTTGTTGTTGTTGTTGTTTAAAGCACTTAAATCTATTTTGATGGAGGTCATAAACTTAGATGCTTAGGGGAGTAGGTGATATAATCAGCAAGGCTGAGAAGTTAAAAATCACCATAAATCATGGGGTGCCTGGGTGGCTCAGTCGGTTAAGCTTTTGCCTTTGGCTCAGGTCATGATCCCGGGGTCCTGCGTCAGGCTCCCTGGAGCCTGCTTCTCCCTCTGCCTGCCGCTCCCCCTGCTGGTGCTCGTTCTCTCTCTCTTCCTGACACACACACACACAAAATAAATAAAATCTTTAAAAAAAAAAAAAAAACAACTAAAAATCACCATAAAAAAAAAAAGTCTGAAAACAGTGCTTTGGTGTGCCCCATCTAAGGGAGCATACTTTAGTTACTTCTATGATTTTTTTTTTCTATTTGTGAAAAATGAGCCTGGGGTTACCAGATTGTGATTTTTTTTTTCCCTAAGACAAGATATGCCCAATTTTTTTGTGAAACATTCCAGTTTTTAACTACAGATAAATTAAAATTGTAAGGAAAAAAAGCCACTTTACAAGGCAAAACAATAGTTTCTAGAGATATTTCCCTTTACAGCAACAATCTATGACTTCTGGTCTCAATTTTTACTTGTTTCTTAAGAGTGTACACTTTTCTGCTAAATTCACTGTTGTATTTTTTTGTAGCCAGAGTTTCAGGTTGCCACCCTTTCTCCTACGTAACCCAAGGACACTTATCATGGATATTTAAAAAAAAATTTTTTTTGTACAGTTTCCAAATATGTTAGCACTTAGCTGATCAACCTTAAAATTGTAATGTCAACTTAAATCCTTTTTTTTTTTTTTGGCAGTCAATCAGTTCTTTTTATCTTTCAAACGTCTCAAAAGGTCGAATGGAGAATTTTACTTTCTGTACATAAAAACACTAATCTTACTGGAATAAGATATGAATATTGGTTAGCAATTTAAGACATAAAGGGAATCAGGATATCATTTGTAAAACAAATGGAATCAGGCAATTTTGTGTTTTGGGAAAATATTAAAAAACCCCAAGAATTTGGATAGCCTATATCTAAGGCACTTGAATTAAATATTTTATTATGTATTAAGAATGTCATTTTTGTATTTTAATTTCCTTTTATAAAAGTTTAATACCATCTTAAATTCTTCTAGCAAATTCTCCTGTACATACAATTTTTATAAATAAAAATTTTCCCAAAGTGCCCTAAATTATAATGTCTGTGGTTGCCACTCAAATAACAGCAGGAATATTAATATTCATTATGGTGTGTTAAACAATTGGGATAAAGTTGATTAGTATTTTTTGTAAAGCTATTAAAAAGCTTTTTAATAATTCTATACAATGCCAATTGTATGATATAGATCATAAGATCCTAAAAAATTAGTTACTATTGCTCATGTGAAGTTGACAGTTCAATTGGTTGTCTTCAGTGTGTACTATGTCAGTCACAATATTTACAACCTAGTTTTCTTGCACCAGTTTAATTTTCAAGTGAAACAAACTTACGTATTTCTGACTAAAATTGATCCTTCTGTAATGGTCAATCATGACTTGATTTTCCATAGAGAGTCTCCTCATTTCTTGGTTCAGTCAAAAGATGCAAAGCGCTATTGACTAGAAAATGACTTGAGCTCCAAACTTGTAATGGAACAAGGGAGAACTTAAAGGAAAATATTGACAGAAAGAGGTGTTAGAAAATTCACACTTCCGTTGCTCTCTCATACTTGTGGTTTCCCAAAGAGGGTCTGTGTGCAATAGATAAGAAATTTGTGGAAGAGAAAAATGAGCATGACCCATATAAGTTGATGACTTTACTGCTCTGCAGAAGTGATGATACTGTCTTCCAGATTGGGTTATTTTAGGGGAAAGACTAACCGTGCGGATATTTTAATTTGAACTTTCTTTAGTTCTCATAGCTATCTAACTAGTGGCACATATTAAATGATATAAAGAAATGTCTTTGGCTGAATTTCAAATACTTAAATTTTTAATATAATGGCATTGATCTGATAGAAATCAGTATAACTCGTTAATGTCTTCTATGTTAGGAAGTTGTAGGAATCTTTCCTGAAATGATCAATATGCATCATACTATGTTGGATAAATACTGGAAATAGTCAAATGAGTCCAGAGATCTATGTATCTACATAGAACTAGCTTGTTAATTTGGAACACAAGAAAATTGATTTTTCATCAATTAAGGAAAAGTCAAATATATGCATTTTCAAATACCCAGAAACTATGGGCTTGGGTATACACGTGTATATGTGTATATAAAAGAATATCTCCATATTTTGTAGGGTAGATTTGAAACTAAAGGTGACTCAAACTGTTTTTCAAAACTGCTTTATTGAAATAGAATTAATATACCATAAAATTCATGCTTTTGAGGTGTATGAGTCAATGATAGTCACAGAATTGTATAACTATCACCACTGTCTGATTTCAGAACATTTCATCACCCATTAATAGTCATTACCCATTCCTCCTCCCCGAGGCCCTGGCAACCACTAATCTACTTTCTATTTCTGTGGATTTGCCTATTCTGAAAATTTCATATAAATGGAATTATACAATATATAGCCATTTTTGCCTGGTTTCTTTGATTTAGCCTAATGTCTTCAAAGTTAATCCATGTTATATAGCATGTATCAGTACTTAATTTCTTTTTATGACTGAATAATGCCACATTTATGGATATACCATTTTATTTTTCCATTCACCAGTTGATGGACATTTCGGTTGTTTCTACCATTATGAATTCTGTTGCTATGAATGTTCATGAACAGGCTTATGTGGACAGTTTGAATTCTCTTGGGTATATACTTAGGAGTAGAAGTGCTAGGTCAGAGTTATTTTTTGTTTAACATTTAAATAACTGCCAAACTGTTATAGCAGTATATAAGGGTTCCAGTTTCTCCACATCTTCACTAACACTGGTTATTCACTATCTTTTGCATGTTAGCCATCCTAGGGGGTATGAAGTGTTTTTTGTTTGCTTGTTTGTTTGTTTTGTTTTGTTTTTTAAATATTTTATTTATTTATTTGACAGAGATAGAGACAGCCAGCGAGAGAGGGAACACAAGCAGGGGGAGTGNTGGGGCTTCGAACCCACAACGCCGGGATCACGCCCTGAGCCGAAGGCAGACGCTTAACCGCTGTGCCACCCAGGCGCCCCATTTTGTTTTGTTTTGCTTTGCATTACTCTAGTGACTAGTGCTGTTTTTCTTTTTTCTCTCATGTGCTTATTTGAAGAAATGTCTATTTAAATCTTTTGCCTATCTTTTAATTCCGTTATTTGTTTTTTTTAAGACTTGTGCTGTAGTTCTTTATATTTTATGGATAAAAGTTGATTATCTGACAGGATTTGAAAAAAATTTTCACTTACTTGAAAATTTCCTTTTGAAGCACGAAAGTTTTTAATGTTTTTTGAAACGCATGATTCATTATTTTCAGTACTCTGAGAAGCAAGTGAAAACCAATAATGGATTTTTTAAAGGCCGAAGTCTGAAAATGCTTAGGGCAGGAGGAAGGTAACAGGCTAGAACAGTGCCTTGCACATAGTAAGCACTATGATGTTTGTTAAATTGAAATGATTTGAAGTTGAAGATCATAATATATTTGAGACTTGATAAAATCCAAGTTTAACTGAAGCTTTAAGCAATTCTTTTTAACTGGCTTCTATTAAGTCACCTTGTTTCCTTATGACAAACACCCCCATATTTTAAAAATCATTTTTAATCCATTTGTGTGGCTTGATTTCATTTATTTAGTCCTATTGATTCACTGTCAAATATAGATTACAGTAAATTACAAATTTTCTTACTGTTTATCTTTATTTGAAATACTGATAAATCAGAAGGATTGAAATACTGTCATAAAATGAAAAAAAAAACAAGTTGTTAGTGGACACAGGTCAGCTTTAAAACAATCTACTTAATTTTCAACACTTGTCAAAAAGACTTATTTAAGATAGGTAAATCTTGTATATATCTTTTTGCAATCTCAAATCTTAGAATTAAGCAATTTAAACTAATTAAAACATAAGTGATGGTAATATTCTTGGAGCATCTTGTGGTCTTGAAACTGACTTCATTTTGCTCCTTTTAAATGGGAACAGCATTGTCGTGGAGAATCCTTGATTCTGACAGTGCTGACAGATTGACCTTGTTTTGTACTTGAGATCATGCTTTGCAAGCCTTACACTTTCAAGGACCTGTCCTATGTGGAGATGCAGATATTAAACACTTTAATGGTCAGCAAGGACTATGTAGTGCTTTCACAGGTCACTGAGCCACATTCCCCCAATGGGTAAACTACTTTGGACATCTTTGCCTTAAGCATGTACTTTTCCAAGCCACTAGTGTTAACATTTAGTGTGAGAATTGGAATTTTTGCAGTGAAATTGTAGTAGTTTGAAATAATAGCAGAAACTGGCACTATTGAATAAAAATAATGGGTTCAATAAGCATTTATTTAATCTATTTTATATCAGGTCCTTTTATATAATGTACTCAAAAGATTTTTTAATCTTCACATATCTCTCATCAAGGCATTATTAAATCTGTTTTGTAGATGAAAAATGTGTGCCTGTGAGAGGTTAACTGGCATACCCCAACTCCCATTTATCAGCATTGAACACGAATGGGGGTTCTAAAGACTTAATCCTTTTTCTTTCACACCATGCTCACTCCTGTTAAGGGAAGGAGTTAATGTGTTTGCAAAGATACCTAAAATATCCTGAGAAGTAAAAATGAAGGATCTAATCCAGGGTGCTCAATCTTCAGTGTTGGCAACATTGGTTCCACTCTCTCGTTGTCCAGTCCAACAGTGTCTATGAGTCTAGTAGTTGAACTGCCTTACTTAGTAGACAGAACTGATTACTCCCATTGTCTGTGTTGCCCTGTCATTGATTCAATTCCAACAATTTCCCATGTTCACAGTTCCCATATACTTCACAAAAGTTCAAAGAGCCAAACAGTTGAATGACTAACAAATAAATACTGATGCTATATCATTCTTTTTCATGCAATAGTGTCTCAGTGTTGGGTTTGAATTTTTTTTTCAAATTGCTACAATTTTTTCCTTGTGTTGAGAACTTTAAGACCTACTCTCAGCAACTTTCAAATACACATTACAGTATTTAGAGGCACTATTCTATACATAACATCTCAAGAACTTAGAGCTGAATGTTTGGACTTTTTGACCATCTTCATGAATTTTTCTTACTCCCTACCTCTGGCAATCACCAGTCTGTTCTCTGCATGTAAGTTTATTTGTTTCTGTTTTGTTTTGTTTTTTGTTTTATTTTGTTTTTTGGATACCATATATAGGTGAGCTCATACAGTATTTGTCATTCTCTAACTTATTTCACTTAATATAATGCCCTCAGTGTCCATCCATGTTGTCATAATTAGTAAGATTTCCTTATCTTTTATTTATTTATTTATTTGAATTAAAATAATATATAATGTATTATTGGTTTCAAAGGTAGAAGTCAGTGATTCATCAATCTTAAATAATACCTAGTGCTCATTATATCACATGCCTTCCTTAATATGTATCACCCAGTTGCCCATCCCCCACCCTCCTCCCCTCCAGCAATCAATCCATGAGCTTGGACGTTTTTCCCTTTCTTTGTGTCTGCCCCAATTTCTTACATGAGTGTTCCATAGTTTTCTGAGTACAGATCCTTTGCCTCTTTGGTTGGGATTATTCCTAGGTATCTTACAGTTTTTGGTGCAATTGTAAATGGGATTAAATCCCTAATTTCTTTCTTCTGTCTCATTGGTAGTATATAGAAAGGCAACTGATTTCTACACATTGATTTTATATCCTGATACTTTGCTGAATTCCTATATGAGTTCTAGCAATTTTAGGGTGGAGTCTTTTGGGTTTTCCACATAGAGTATCATGTCATCTGCAAAGAGTAAGAGTTTGACTTCTTGGCCGATTCAGATGCCTTTTCTTTTTGTTGTCTGATTTCTGAGGCTAACATTTCTAGTACTATGTTGAACAGCGGTGGTGAGAGTGGACATCCCTGCTGTGTTCCTGAGCTTAGGAGAAAAAGTCTCAGTTTTTTCCTCGTTGAGAATATTTGCTGTGGGTTTTTCATATTTGGCTTTTGTGATATTAGAGGTATGTGCCCTCTATCCCTACACTGTGAAAAGTGTTAATCAAGAAAGGATGCTATACTTTGTCAAATTGCTTTTTCTGCATCAATCAAGAGGATAATATGATTCTTTTCCTTTTATTTATGTAGTGTATCACATTGATTGATTTGCAGATGTTGAACCACCCTTGCACCCAGAAATGAATCCCACTTGTTCATGGTGGATAGTCCTTTCAATGTACTGTTGGATCTTAGTGGTTAGTATCTTGGTGAGAATTTTGGCATCCATGTTCATCAGGGATATTGGTCTGTAAGTCTCCTTTTTGGTGGGTCTTTGTCTGGTTTGGGGATTGAGGTAATGCTGGCCTCATAGGATGAGTTTGGAAGTTTTCCTTCCGTTTCTATTTTTTTTTGAAACACCTTCAGAAGAATAAGTATTAGTTCTTTAAATGTTTGGTAGAATTCCCCTGGGAAGCCATTTGGCCCTGGACTCTTGTTTTTGGGGAGGTTTTTGATTACTGCTTCAATTTCATTGCTGGTTGTGTGTCTTTTCAGGTTTTCTATTTCTTCCTGTTTCCGTTTTGGTAGTTTAGACATCTCTAGGAATGCACCCATTTCTTCCAGATTGCCTAATTTGTAGGCATATAGTTGCTCATAATATGCTCTTATAATTATGTTTCTTTGGTGTTGGTTACGATCTCTCCTCTTTCATTCATGATTTTATTTATTTGGATCCTTCCTCTTTTCTTCTTGATAAGTCTTGCCAGGGGTTTATCAATCTTATTAATTCTTTCAGAGAACCAGCTCTTAGTTTTGTTGATCTGTTTTACTGTTCTTTTGGTTTTTATTTCATTAATTTCTGCTCAGATCTTTATTAATTCTCTTCTCCTGGGTTTGCAGGCTTTTTTTGCTATTCTTTCTCCAGTTCTTTAGGTGTAAGTTTTGGTTGTATATTTGAGGCCTTCCTTGTTTCTTGAAGAAGGCTTGTATTGCTATATACTTCCCTCTTAAGACCACCTTTGTTGCATCCCAAAGGTTTTGAACAGTTGTGTTCTCATTTTCATTTGTTTCCATGAATTTAATTCTTCTTTAATTTCCTGGTTGACCCATTCATTCTTTAGTAGGATGCTCTTTAGCTTCCATGTATTTGAGTTCTTTACAAATTTCTTCTTGTGATTGAGTTCCAATTTCAAAGCACTGTAATCTGAAAATATGCAGGGAATAATCCTAGTCTGTTGGTACCAGTTGAGACATGATTTATGCCCCAGTATGTTATCTATTCTGGAGAATTTTCCATGTGCACTTGAAAAGAATGTGTATTCTGTTGCTTTAGGATGGAATGCTCTGAATATGTCTGTGAATTCCATCTGGTCCAGTGTGTCATCAAAGCCCCTGTTTCCTTGTCGATCTGCTTAGATGATCTGTTCATTGTGGGAGGGGGGTTTTAAAGTCCCCTACTATTATTGTATTATTATTGATGTGTTTCTTTAATTTTGTTATTAATTGGCTTATATAATTCTCTGCTCCCATGTTAGGGAGCATAAATATTTACAACTGGTAGATCTTTTGGTTAGACCCTTTAATTATGATACAGTGTCCTTCCTTATCTCTTATTACAGTCCTTGGTTTAAAATCGAATTTGTCTGAGATAAGGATCACAATCCCAGCTCTCTTTGGATGCCCTTTAACATAATAGTTTTCTACCCCCTCAGTTTTAATCTGGAGGGTGTCTTTGGGCCTAAAATGAGCTCTGCAGACATCCTATTGATGGGTCTTACTTTTTATCCAATCTGAGACCCTGTGTCTTTTGAATGGGGCCTTTAGCGCATTTATATTCAGAGTAACTATTGAAAGATATGAATTTAGTGCCATTGTATTACCTGCAAAGTCATTTTTTGTGTATTGTCTCTTCCTTTCTGGTCTATGTTACTTTTGGGCTCTCTCTTCACTTAAACAATTCCCTTTAATATTTCTTGCAGAACTGGTTTAGTAATCACAAATTCTTTTAGTTTCAGTTTGTTATGGAAGTTCTTTATCTCTCCTTCTATTTTGAATGACATCCTAGCTGGATAAAGTATTCTTGGCTGCATATTTTTCTCATTTAGCACCCTGAATCTATCATGCCAGTCCTTTATGGCCTGCCAGGTCTCTGTGGATAGGTCTGCTACCAGTCTAATGTTTCTACCCTTGTGGGTTATGGACCTCTTGTCCAAAGTTGCTTTCAGGATTTTCTGTTTGTCTCTGAGATTTGCAAGCTTCACTATTATATGTTGGGGTATTGACCTATTATTGTGGATTTTCTGTGTTTCCTGGATTTTGATGCCTGTTTCCTTCCCCAAATTAGGGAAGTTCTCTGCTATAATTTGCTCCAATATATCTTCCCCTCTCTCTCTTTCCTCTTCTCTATCCCAATTATTCTAGTATTGTTTCACTTAATGGTTTCACTTATCTCTTGAATTCTCCCCTCGTGTTCCAGTAGTTGTTTATCTTTCTCAGATTCCTTATTCTCCATCATTTTGTATTTTATATCACTAATTCTGTCTTCTGCCTCATTTATCCTAGCAGTTAGAGCCTCCATTTTTTATTGCATCTCATTAATAGCCTTTTTGATTTCATCCTGATTAGATTGCAGTTCTTTTATCTCTCCAGAAAGGGATTCTCTAGTGTCTTCTATGCTTTTTTCAAGCCCAGCTAGTATCTTTATAATCATTATTCTGAACTCTAGTTCTGACCTCTTACTTATGACCATATTAATTGGGTCCCTGTCCATACTGCTTCTTGTTCTCTTTTTTGAGATGAGTTTTTCCATCTTGTCGTTCTGTCCTGAGAGTAGATGAATGGAGAACAAAATACTACAATGACAACAACAACCCCAGAGAAATATACACTGAACAAATCAGAAAAGACCCTAAATGGGGAAAAAAATAAAATTAAGATTGAAAAAAAATATAATCAGACATGTATACAGAATAGAGCAATATACCAGATTCTGTGTGCATTTTGGTCTGTTAGAAAACTAGACCCCAAAATTGTAAAGAAAGAAAAACTTACTATGTACAAAAATAAAATTAAATACAATGAAATAATAGAATGTAACTGTAAAAATGTAAATTAAAAGGCCAAAAAAAAAAAAAAAAGAATATAAACAGGTGAACAGAGCAATACACTATACCCTGAGTGTATTCGGGTCGGGTTGTTAGGAGAAACTACATCTCACAATTGTAAAGAAAGAAAAACTGTATATATACAAAAATGAAAGGATGCCTGGGTGGCTCAGTTGGTTAAGCATCTGCCTTTGGTTTAGGTCATGATCGCGGGGTCCTGGGATTGAGTCCCACATCAGGCTCCTTGCTCAGCAGGAGCCTGCTTCTCCCTCTGCCTGCTGCTCCCCTTGTTTGTGTGCTCTCTCTCTCTCTCTCTCTAAGAAATAAGGTGAAATCTTTACCACAAAAATAAAAAATAAAAATAAATACATTGAAAGGATATAATTTAACTGTAAAGGTGAAAATTTAAAAGGACTTTAACAAAAGAAAAAAAAAGAAAAAATATCAGGCAGGTGAAGAGAACAGAGCCATACACTAGATTCTGGGTGTATTTTGGTCTATTTAGAGGAAGCTGCATCCCAAAATTGTAAAGGAAGAAAAACATATATACAAAAATAAATTTTAAATACAATGAAAGGATAGCATGTAACTCAAAAAATGAAAATTAAAAAAGATTTTTTAGAAGCTGGTAAAATAAATTGGTTGAAAAAGTAGAAGAAAAAAATTAAAATGGAAAGACTAAAGAATTGTGGGGAAAAAAGTGTTGGAAAAAAAAGTGTTGGAGGTTTACGGTTCTTAATAATGGGAAGCTTGGTCTTGGCTGGATGTTCTTGCTGAGCTTCTGGGGGAGGGGCCTGTTGTGTTGATTCTCAAGTGTCTTTGCCCCAAGAGGAGTTGTACAGGCCTTGCCAGGTGGCCAGACTAAGTAATTTGCTCCAGTTTGCTCTATGTGGCTTTTGTTCCCTGAAGGCTTTTTGCACAGCTTTAGACAATGAGAATGAAAATGGCAGCCTCCCAGTCTCCTGTACTGGAGCTGAAAGCTCGGGGTCCCTCTCCTCATTGTGCCCTTTGGGAAAAGCAGTCCATCACTCCTGTCTCCCTGGTCTCCCTTTGGTCGTGCTCACCCAGCCTGTGACTGAACTTTTCTATCTCAGATACACGACCCCATTTCAAGTCTCTAAGCCCTCCAAACTCCTGTGGTACACACCCGAACTGCTCCTCCCAGGGGAAGAAGGGAGTGGAGTGTCTCGCATTTCTGCCATTTGTTGGGCACCTGCTTGGAGAGTGGTCACCTGACCCAGCCATGGTTTGCCATTTATAGCAAATTCGTGGGCTCATTCTTTGCAGCCAGGTTCCCCATTCTGATGCCTGGGATTTCTACCACACTCAGGCACTCCCGGTCTTCCTCTGACCCCAGGGAACCTTAGACCACACTGTCCCACCTAGGATTTGGACTGGCTTCACCACCTGAGCACCTTTCAGGCAGGGACGTAACTCACCGGAGCAGAATTCTAAAAGTTTTGACTTTGTGCTCCACTGATACCACTTTCCGGTAGCTGGCTGATGGAGACTCCCTCCCCCCATGGCTTATCATCCCATATATCACCTCGGATTCACTTCTCTGTACCTCCTACCTTGCAGAATAGTGGTAGCTTTTCTATTTATATAGTTGTGGCTCTTCTTTTCTTAGATCTCTGAGTTCACAGGTGCTGAGAATGATTTGTTAGTCTTCTAGCTGAATTCCTGGGACCAGATGAAACTAAGGTCTACTACTTCTCCATCACCTTGGATTCTCTGTTGTCTCCTTATTGTTTAATGACTGAATAATATTCCATTGTGTGTATACCACATTGTCCTTATCTGCTCACCTGTTGAACAACACATAGGTTGTTTCCATTCTTGGCTGTTATAAATACTGCTGCAGTGAACATTGGGGTGAGTAAATCTTTTGGAGATAGTGATTCCATTCCCTTTGAATATATACTCAGAAGTGGAATTACTATGTCAAAAGGTGGTTCTATTATTTGTTTTTTAAAGAAACTTCATATTGTTGTTCATAGTGGTTGTACCAGTTTACATTCCCATCAATAGTGCATAAAGATTCCCTATTCTCTACGTTCTTGCCAATACTTTTTTCTTGTCTTTTTGATAACAGCCATTCTAACAAATGTGAGATGATACCTCATTGTGATTTTGATTTGCATGTCCCTGATTAGTCTTGTTGAGCACATTTTTGTGTACCTGTTGACCATTTGCGTGTCTTCTTTGGGGGGGGAAGCTTATTCAGTATCTGTGCCCATTTTTTAATTGGATTGTTTGATTTTTTTGTTGTTGTTGCTGAGTTGTAGTAGTTCTTGATATGTATTAACTCTTTATCATATAAATGATTTGCAAATATTTTCTTCCATTTGGTAGTTTGCCTCTTCATTTTGTTGATGGTTTTCTTTGCTCTATAGATGCTTTTGGTTTGATGCTATATTTTTCTCAATTTTAGCTTTTATTTTTTTTTATTTTTTAATGATTTTTTTATTATATTATGTTAATCACCATACAGTACATCCCCG